>NC_084756.1:38303899-38338899 GCF_033978785.1 Entelurus aequoreus | reverse complement strand
AATGGGACAAGTTTAGGGAGATTTTCACATATTTGGGGGGTCCAATTATGATTAGTAACACGTTAATTACACGTTAATAACATAAACAATAGCCCACAAACAAAGCACTGGTTTGGGGAGATTTGGACCTAGTTGGGGGGTGTAGTTATAATTATTAGTTTTTATTAGTAATTTAATTTTCTGTTATATATTCAAACTTTTTATTTTTATTTTTTACCTTTTTCATTTTATTTATTTTTATATACTTTGTAGCACTTTGAGATTTTAACAAATGTAAAGTGCGTTACAAATTCATTCATTATTTTTATTAATATTGTTATTATTATTATTAACATATTAATTACACGTTAATAACATAAAACGTTAGTAATTTAAACATTAATAGACCACTTTCTTTAGCAGCACCAACGATTGGGACTGGTTTAGAGAGTTAACAAGAAAACGTTAATTACTTAAAAACTATAATAGTTAGCCATTTAAAAAATATATATAATAGACAAAAAATGACAAATGGGACAAGTTTAGGGAGATTTTCACATATTTGGGGGGTCCAATTATGATTAGTAACACGTTAATTACACGTTAATAACATAAACAATAGCCCACAAACAAAGCACTGGTTTGGGGAGATTTGGACCTAGTTGGGGGGTGTAGTTATAATTATTAGTTTTTATTAGTAATTTAATTTTCTGTTATATATTCAAACTTTTTATTTTTATTTTTTACCTTTTTCATTTTATTTATTTGTATATACTTTGTAGCACTTTGAGATTTTAACAAATGTAAAGTGCGTTACAAATTCATTCATTATTTTTATTAATATTGTTATTATTATTATTATTATTGAGTTCCTTAGAAAAAGGTAGAAAAGCGCTATACAAGTACAACCCATTTACCATTTACCATTATTATTAACACATTAATTACACGTTAATAACACAAAACCATAAAACGTTAGTAATTTAAACATTAATATACCACTTTTTTTTAGCAGCACCAACGATTGGGACTGGTTTAGAGAGTTAATAAGAAAAGATGAATGACTTAAAAACTATAATAGTTAGCCATTTTTAAAAAATATATAATAGACAAAAAATGACGAATGGGACAAGTTTAGGGAGATTTTCACATATTTGGGGGGGGGGGGGTCCAATTATGATTAGTAACACGTTAATTACACGTTAATAACATAAACAATAGCCCACAAACAAAGCACTGGTTTGGGGAGATTTGGACCTAGTTGGGGGGTGTAGTTATAATTATTAATTTTTATTTCTATTTTCTGTTATATATTCAAACTTTCTATTTTTATTTTTTACCTTTTTCATTTTATTTATTTTTATATACTTTGTAGCACTTTGAGATTTTAACAAATGTAAAGTGCGTTACAAATTCATTCATTATTTTTATTAATATTGTTATTATTATTATTAACACATTAATTACACGTTAATAACATAAAACATTAGTAATTTAAACATTAATAGACCACTTTCTTTAGCAGCACAAACGATTGGGACTGGTTTGGAGAGTTAATAAGAAAAGATGAATGACTTAAAAACTATAATAGTTAGCCATTTTTTAAAAATATATAATAGACAAAAAAATGACGAATGGGACAAGTTTAGGGAGATTTTCACATATTTGGGGGGGGGGGGGTCCAATTATGATTAGTAACACGTTAATTACACGTTAATAACATAAACAATAGCCCACAAACAAAGCACTGGTTTGGGGAGATTTTGACCTAGTTGGGGGGTGTAGTTATAATTATTAATTTTTATTTCTAATTTAATTTTCTGTTATATATTCAAACTTTCTATTTTTATTTTTTACATTTTTTATTTTATTTATTTTTATATACTTTGTAGCACTTTGAGATTTTAACAAATGTAAAGTGCATTACAAATGTCATTCATTATCTTCATTAATATTGTTATTATTATTATTATTATTGAGTTCCTTAGAAAAAGGTAGAAAAGTGCTATACAAGTACAACCTATTTACCATTTACCATTATTATTAACACATTAATTACACGTTAATAACATAAAACGTTAGTAATTTAAACATTAATAGACCACTTTTTTTAGCAGCACCAACGATTGGGACTGGTTTAGAGAGTTAACAAGAAAAGATGAATGACTTAAAACTATAATAGTTAGCCATTTTTTAAATAATAGACAAAAAATGACGAATGGGACAAGTTTAGGGAGATTTTCACATATTTGGGGGGTCCAATTATGATTAGTAACACGTTAATTACACGTTAATAACATAAACAATAGCCCACAAACAAAGCACTGGTTTGAGGTGATTTGGACATAGTTGGGGGTGTAGTTATAATTATTAGTTTTTATTTAGATTTTAATTTTCTGTTATATATTTAAACTTTCTATTTTTTATGTTTTTTTAATACTTAATACATTGAAATTTTAACAAATGTAAAGTACGTTACAAATTGAAATGTATAATTCATTATTATTATTATTATTATTATTATTAACACATTAATTAGAAGTTAACAACATAAAACCATAAAACGTTAGTAATTTAAACATTAATAGACCACTTTTTTTTGCAGCACAAACAATTGGGACTGGTTTGGAGAGTTAATAAGAAAAGGTGAATGACTTAAAAACTATAATAGTTAGCCATTTTTTAAATAATAGACAAAAAATGACGAATGGGACAAGTTTAGGGAGATTTTCACATATTTTTTTTTTGGGGGGGGGGTCCAATTATGATTAGTAACATGTTAATTACACGTTAATAACATAAACAATAGCCCACAAACAAAGCACTGGTTTGGGGAGATTTGGACATAGTTGGGGGGTGTAGTTATAATTATTACTTTTTATTAGTAATTTAATTTTCTGTTATATATTCTAACTTTCTATTTTTATTTTTTACCTTTTTTTTTGTTTTCAATACTTTGTAGCACTTTGAGATTTTAGCAAATGTAAAGTGTGTTACAAATTTAATTCATTATTATTATCATCATTATTAACACATTAATTACACGTTAATAACATAAAACGTTAGTAATTTAAACATTAATATACCACTTTTTTTTGCAGCAGCACAAACGATTGGGAGAGTTAAGAAAACGTGAATGACTTAAAACTATAATAGTTAGCCATTTTTTGTAATAGACAAAAAAAAAAAAAGATTAGTAACACGTTAATTACACGTTAATAACAAACACAAATGAAGCACAAAACGAATTGGACCAGTTTGAGGTGATTTGGACATAGTTGGGGGGTGTAGCTATAGTTATTAGTTTTTATTTCTATTTTAATTTTCTATTATATGTTCTAACATTCTATTTTAATTATTTACCTTTTTTTTATGTATACTTTGTAGCACTTTGAGATTTTAACCACTGGAAAGTGCGTTACAAATGTCATTCATTATTATTATTAAACACATTAATTAGACGTTAATAACATAAAACCATAAAACGTTAGTAATTTAAACATTTTAGACCACTTTTTTTTGCAGCACAAACGATTGGGACTGGTTTAGAGAGTTTAAAAGTTAGCCATTTAAAAAAAATACATAATAGACAAAAAATGACGAATGGGACAAGTTTAGGGAGATTTTCACATATTTGGGGGGTCCAATTATGATTAGTAACACGTTAATTACACGTTAATAACATAAACAATAGCCACAAACAAAGCACAAACGATTGGGACTGGTTTGGGGGGATTTGGACATAGTTGGGGGTGTAGCTATAATTATTAGTTTTTATTTCTATTTTAATTTTCTACTACATATTCTAACTTTCTATTTTAATTTTTTACGTTTTTTAATTTTTTATACTTTGTAGCACTTTTGAGATTTTCAATCCAATCCACTTTATTTATATAGCACATTTAAACAACAAAAATGTTTCCAAAGTGCTGCACAATAATATTAAAAACAGTATTAAAAACAATATTAAAAAACAATAATCAAATATTATCCTTAGCTCCACCAATGACTGAATAAAAATAAAAAATAAATAATATAGAACCGATATAAAAACAATATAAAAATAAATATGAATAAAAACAATTTTAAAAGGAAAAACCAATTAAAACAGTAAATAGAAATCAAAATGTATAACTTTCTATATTTATAGAAATATATATATATATATATATTTTTATTTTTTTTTAATTTTTTTTAAATGTTATACTTTGTAGCACTTTGAGATTGTAACAGTGTGTTACAAATGTAATTCATTATTATTATTATTGTTAACACATTCATTACATGTTAATAACATAAAACCATAAAACGTTAGTAATTTAAACAATAATAGACCACTTTTTTTTGCAGCACAAACGATTGGGACTGGTTTAGAGAGTTAATAAGAAAAGATGAATGACTTAAAACTATAATAGTTAGCCATTTTTTATAGTAGACAAAAAAATAATGGATTAGTAACACGTTAATTACACGTTAATAACATAAACAATAGCCCACAAATCGAATTGGACCAGTTTGAGGTGATTTGGACATAATTGGGGGGTGTAGTTATAATTATTAGTTTTTATTTCTATTTTAATTTTCTATTATATATTCTAAATTTCTAATTTTTTTTTAACTTTTTTTTTTAATACTTTGTAGCACTTTGAGATTTTAACAAATGAAAAGTGCGTTACAAATGTCATTCATTATTATTATTATTATATTATTAACACATTAATTACATGTTAATAACATAAAACCATAAAACGTTAGTAATTTAAACAATAATAGACCACTTTTTTTTGCAGCACAAACGATTGGGACTGGTTTGGAGAGTTAATAAGAAAAGATGAATGACTTAAAACTACAATAGTTAGCCATTTTTTATAGTAGACAAAACATAATTGATTAGTAACACGTTAATTACACGTTAATAACAAACAATAGCCCACAAATCGAATTGGACCAATTTAAGGTGATTTGGACATAATTGGGGGGTGTAGTTATAATTATTAGTTTTTATTTCTATTTTAATTTTCTATTATATATTCTAAATTTCTATTTTTTTTTAATTTTTTTTTTAATAGTTTGTAGCACTTTGAGATTTTAACAAATGAAAAGTGCGTTACAAATGTCATTCATTATTACTATTATTATATTATTCACACATTAATTACATGTTAATAACATAAAACGTTAGTAATTTAAACATTAATAGACCACTTTTTTTTGCAGCACAAATGATTGGGACTGGTTTGGAGAGTTAATAAGAAAAGATGAATGACTTAAAACTATAATAGTTAGCCATTTTTTACAATAGACAAAAAAAAATGGATTAGTAACACGTTAATTACACGTTAATAACATAAACAATAGCCCACAAATCGAAGTGGACCAGTTTGAGGTGATTTGGACATAATTGGGGGGTGTAGTTATAATTATTAGTTTTTATTTCTATTTTAATTTTCTATTATATATTCTACATTTCTATTTTTTACTTTTTACTTTTTTTTTTTTAATACTTTGTAGCACTTTGAGATTTTAACAAATGAAAAGTGCGTTACAAATGTCATTCATTATTATTATTATTATATTATTAACACATTAATTACATGTTAGTAACATAAAACCATAAAACGTTAGTAATTTAAACATTAATAGACCACTTTTTTTTGCAGCACAAACGATTGGGACTGGTTTAGAGAGTTAATAAGAAAAGATGAATGACTTAAAACTATAATAGTTAGCCATTTTTTACAATAGACAAAAAAAATGGATTAGTAACACGTTAATTACACGTTAATAACATAAACAATAGCCCACAAATCGAATTGGACCAGTTTTATGTGATTTGGACATAATTGGGGGGTGTAGTTATAATTATTAGTTTTTATTTCTATTTTAATTTTCTATTATATATTCTAAATTTCTATTTTTTTTAATTTTTTTTTAATACTTTGTAGCACTTTGAGATTTTAACAAATGAAAAGTGTGTTACAAATGTCATTCATTATTATATTATTAACACATTAATTACATGTTAATAACATAAAACGTTAGTAATTTAAACAATAATAGACCACTTTTTTGCAGCACAAACGATTGGGACTGGTTTGGAGAGTTAATAAGAAAAGATGAATGACTTAAAACTATAATAGTTAGGCATTTTTTACAATAGACAAAAAAAATGGATTAGTAACACGTTAATTACACGTTAATAACATAAACAATAGCCCACAAATCGAATTGGACCAGTTTGAGGTGATTTGGACATAATTGGGGGGTGTAGTTATAATTATTAGTTTTTATTTCTATTTTAATTTTCTATTATATATTCTACATTTCTATTTTTTACTTCTTTTTTTTTTTAATACTTTGTAGCACTTTGACATTTTAACAAATGAAAAGTGCGTTACAAATGTCATTCATTATTATTATTATTATTATATTATTAACACATTAATTACATGTTAAAAACATAAAACCATAAAAAGTTAGTAATTTAAACAATAATAGACCACTTTTTTTTGCAGCACACACGATTGGGACTGGTTTAGAGAGTTAATAAGAAAAGATGAATGACTTAAAACTATAATAGTTAGCCATTTTTTTATAGTAGACAAAAAATAATGGATTAGTAACACGTTAATTACACGTTAATAACATAAACAATAGCCCACAAATCGAATTGGACCAGTTTGAGGTGATTTGGACATAATTGGGGGGTGTAGTTATAATTATTAGTTTTTATTTCTATTTTAATTTTCTATTATATATTCTACATTTCTATTTTTTACTTCTTTTTTTTTTTAATACTTTGTAGCACTTTGACATTTTAACAAATGAAAAGTGCGTTACAAATGTCATTCATTATTATTATTATTATTATATTATTAACACATTAATTACATGTTAAAAACATAAAACCATAAAAAGTTAGTAATTTAAACAATAATAGACCACTTTTTTTTGCAGCACACACGATTGGGACTGGTTTAGAGAGTTAATAAGAAAAGATGAATGACTTAAAACTATAATAGTTAGCCATTTTTTTTATAGTAGACAAAAAATAATGGATTAGTAACACGTTAATTACACGTTAATAACATAAACAATAGCCCACGAATCGAATTGGACCAGTTTGAGGTTATTTGGACATAGTTGGGGGGTGTAGTTATAATTATTAGTTTTTATTTCTATTTTAATTTTCTATTATATATTCTAAATTTCTATTTTTATTTTTTACTTTTTTTTTTAAATACTTTGTAGCACTTTGAGATTTTAACAAATGAAAAGTGCGTTACAAATGTCATTCATTATTATTATTATTATATTATTAACACATTAATTACATGTTAAAAACATAAAACCATAAAAAGTTAGTAATTTAAACAATAATAGACCACTTTTTTGCCGCACAAACGATTGGGACTGATTTAGAGAGTTAATAAGAAAAGATGAATGACTTAAAACTATAATAGTTAGGCATTTTTTTATAGTAGACAAAAAAAAAATGGATTAGTAACACGTTAATTACACGTTAATAACAAACAATAGCCCACAAATCGAATTGGACCAGTTTGAGGTGATTTGGACATAATTGGGGGGTGTAGCTATAATTATTAGTTTTTATTTCTATTTTAATTTTCTATTATATATTCTAAATTTCTATTTTTTTACTTTTTTTTTTTTTAATACTTTGTAGCACTTTGAGATTTTAACAAAGGAAAAGTGCGTTACAAATGTCATTCATTATTATTATTATTATATTATTAACACATTAATTACATGTTAGTAACATAAAACGTTAGTAATTTAAACATTAATGGACCACTTTTTTTGCAGCACAAACGATTGGGACTGATTTAGAGAGTTAATAAGAAAAGATGAATGACTTAAAACTATAATAGTTAGCCATTTTTTATAGTAGACAAAAAAATAATGGATTAGTAACACGTTAATTACACGTTAACAAACACAAATGAAGCACAATTGGACCGATTTGGAAAATGTATTTGAGAATAATTTAACATTTTTAAAAGTGTAATGGCATAATGTTTTTTTCAGCACAAAGTTGTGGACACGATTTGGGTGTCATTTTACTCACAATGTCAACTCATCATCAGCTTGTTTTCCATAAAAGACTGAGAGGCAATAAAGACTCAGAAAGAGGCAATAAAGAGCAGCTGCATAGAATAAAAACACCACTTTTTCATCATTTGAGAAATGCATTACAAAAAAAAACACTTTAAAGGGATAATTACGTGGAAGAAAGATAAAAAATGCAAGAAGCGTCTCTCACCTTTGTAGGTATCTCGGAGCCGCACGCAGGTGAGTTGTTCCAGACAGCAGGTAAGATGTTCCGGGCAGCAGGTAAGATGTTCCAGACAGCAGGTAAGATGTTCCAGGCAGCAGGTGAGATGTTCCGGACAGCAGGTAAGATGTTCCAGACAGCAGGTAAGATGTTCCAGACAGCAGGTAAGATGTTCCAGACAGCAGGTGAGATGTTCCAGGCAGCAGGTAAGATGTTCCAGACAGCAGGTAAGATGTTCCAGACAGCAGGTAAGATGTTCCAGGCAGCAGGTGAGATGTTCCAGACAGCAGGTAAGATGTTCCAGGCAGCAGGTAAGATGTTCCAGACAGCAGGTAAGATGTTCCAGGCACCAGGTGTGTTGTCCCGGGCAGGAGCGCCTCTTCTATCCGTCCGAGCGTCGACACTGTGCGGCTTCTTATGAGGCGAGAGAGGCTGGCCCGCTCCGAGCGGCGCTCGCCCCCGAGAGGAGCGCGTCCACGGCAGGGCCGTGAGGGAGGGGGAGGGGTCAGGCGGGGAGGGGGGTGGGGGTGGGGGAGGAGACATCGACTGGTTCCTATTGATGACGTCACGCGGTTGGTGGACGCCGAGGTGACGCACACGTTTGTTTTTGGAAAATAAAAACATTTGCTCAAAAGGGCACAAACTTGATCTGTAGTGGCGAATAAATGCTTATAAAAGCAGACTTTAAAACATAATAGTGACAATATGGCGGATAAATGCTTATAAAAGCAGACTTTAAAACATAATAGTGACAATATGGCGGATAAATGCTTATAAAAGCAGACTTTAAAACATAATAGTGACAATATGGCGGATAAATGCTTATAAAAGCAGACTTTAAAACATAATAGTGACAATATGGCGGATAAATGCTTGTAAAAGCAGACTTTAAACATAATAGTGACAATATGGCGGCTAAAAGCTTGTAAAAGCAGACTTTAAAACATATTAGTGACAATTAGGCGGCTAAATGCTTGTAAAAGCAGACTTTAAAACATAATAGTGACAATATGGCGGCTAAATGCTTATAAAAGCAGACTTTAAAACATAATAGTGACAATATGGCGGATAAATGCTTATAAAAGCAGACTTTAAAAACATAATAGTGACAATATGGCGGCTAAATGCTTGTAAAAGCAGACTTTAAAACATAATAGTGACAATATGGCGGCTAAATGCTTGTAAAAGCAGACTTTAAAAACATAATAGTGACAATATGGCGGCTAAAAGCTTATAAAAGCAGACTTTAAAAACATAATAGTGAGTAATATGTACCGCAACTCACGCTGGATGCGGCGAAGCGCGCCCTCTAGTGGATGAGGAGTGACGTCACAGGGATGATCCTAAAGCATCCAGCCATCCATTTTTACTACCGCTTGTCCCGTTTTTGGGGTCGCGTCCTTTAATACATTTGGATGTCATCGTCTATTTTGCACAATTGGCCATGACGCATGTGCATATATTATTTTAAAAGACTAAAAAAGTGTTATAGTTGTGTTATGTTAGCTACTTCTCTTTGTTTATAATGTCTATTTTCTGCTGGATCTACTCTCTATTTTATGCTGCATATACTGTAATATTGTTATATATTGTATATATTATATAAACATATAATATATCAGTATATATCATATACTAATATATTTTAAATTGATACTGTGGTACATTTTTAGTCTATTTTATACCTGCATTACACTTTCCATCCTTTGTAACTGAGCTACTGTGTGGAACAATTTCCCTTGTGGATCATGAAAGTTTGTCTAAGTCTTGTACATATTTAAAAGATGGTGGTATTCATAGTTAACATTTCATATGCCTTTTTGCTCTCTTACCATTCTTGCAGTTTGTTTTTGGTTGCTTTTTTTGGAAGGTGTGTTTATGTCATTTCGACAGGCACATTAAAAAAGGAGCCAAGGTCCACAAATGGCCCCCAGGCAGGCCCTCGGCTTTAACGTACCAGTCTCATTTTGCAACATTTTCCTTCTTATTTTGCAACGTTTTCCTTGTTATTTTGCAACGTTTTCTTCATTTTGCAACATTTTTCTTATTTTGTAACGTTTTCTTTATTTTGCAATATTTTCCTTGTTATTTTGCAACGTTTTCTTCATTTTGCAACATTTTTCTTATTTTGCAAGGTTTTCTTTATTTTGCAATATTTTACTTGTTATTTTGCAACGTTTTCTTCATTTTGCAACATTTTTCTTATTTTGCAAGGATTTCTTTATTTTGCAATATTTTGCTTGTTATTTTGCAACATTTTCTTCATTTTGCAACATTTTTCTTATTTTGCAACGTTTTCTTTATTTTGCAACATTTTTCTTTATTTTGCAATATTTTGCTTGTTATTTTGCAACGTTTTCTTCATTTTGCAACATTTTTCTTATTTTGCAGGGTTTTCTTTATTTTGCAATATATTGCTTGTTATTTTGCAAGGTTTTCTTCATTTTGCAACATTTTTCTTATTTTGCAAGGTTTTCTTTATTTTGCAATATATTGCTTGTTATTTTGCAACGTTTTCTTCATTTTGCAACATTTTTCTTATTTTGCAAGGTTTTCTTTATTTTGCAATATATTGCTTGTTATTTTGCAACGTTTTCTTCATTTTGCAACATTTTTCTTATTTTGCAAGGTTTTCTTTATTTTGCAATATATTGCTTGTTATTTTGCAACGTTTTCTTCATTTTGCAACATTTTTCTTATTTTGCAAGGTTTTCTTTATTTTGCAATATATTGCTTGTTATTTTGCAACGTTTTCTTCATTTTGCAACATTTTTCTTATTTTGCAAGGTTTTCTTTATTTTGCAATATATTGCTTGTTATTTTGCAACGTTTTCTTCATTTTGCAACATTTTTCTTATTTTGCAAGGTTTTCTTTATTTTGCAATATTTTACTTGTTATTTTGCAACGTTTTCTTCATTTTGCAACATTTTTCTTATTTTGCAAGGTTTTCTTTATTTTGCAATATTTTGCTTGTTATTTTGCAACGTTTTCTTCATTTTGCAACATTTTTCTTATTTTGCAAGGTTTTCTTTATTTTGCAATTTTTTACTTGTTATTTTGCAACGTTTTCTTCATTTTGCAACATTTTTCTTATTTTGCAAGGTTTTCTTTATTTTGCAATATATTGCTTGTTATTTTGCAACGTTTTCTTCATTTTGCAACATTTTTCTTATTTTGCAATATTTTGCTTGTTATTTTGCAACGTTTTCTTCATTTTGCAACATTTTTCTTATTTTGCAAGGTTTTCTTTATTTTGCAATATATTGCTTGTTATTTTGCAACGTTTTCTTCATTTTGCAACATTTTTCTTATTTTGCAAGGTTTTCTTTATTTTGCAATATATTGCTTGTTATTTTGCAACGTTTTCTTCATTTTGCAACATTTTTCTTATTTTGCAAGGTTTTCTTTATTTTGCAATATATTGCTTGTTATTTTGCAACGTTTTCTTCATTTTGCAACATTTTTCTTATTTTGCAAGGTTTTCTTTATTTTGCAATACATTGCTTGTTATTTTGCAACGTTTTCTTCATTTTGCAACATTTTTCTTATTTTGCAAGGTTCTCTTTATTTTGCAATATTTTGCTTGTTATTTTGCAACGTTTTCTTTATTTGACATTTTCTTTGTTATTTTGCATTGTGGCCCTGTGATGAGGTGGCGACTTGTCCAGGGTGCACCCCGCCTTCCGCCCGAATGCAGCTGAGATAGGCTCCAGCATCCCCCGCGACCCCAAAAGGGACAAGCGGTAGAAAATGGATGGGAACCCCCAATTCCAAGCCTTGATGCTGAGTGCCCAGCAGGGAGGTAATGGCTCCCATTTTTATAGTCTTTGGTATGACTGTCCTATCACATTGTGTCGTGTGTTACAAACTCAAACGCCATTCGGGTGCGGACTTAGAAGCTAGCTAATCGCTTGCCGTAGTTAGCTTTTCGGGCTAGTACCGAAGCGCGCCGATGTGTTAGTACGCTAGAAAAAGAGTTCCTCAGTGTTCACTCTTACAATAACAATGTTGCTACTAGGGCTGCAACAACTAATCGATTAAATCGATTATTAAAATAGTTGCCGATTAATTTAGTCATCGATTCGTTGGATCTATGCTATGCGCAGTTTTTTTTTTTTTTTAATATATATATATTTTTTTTTAAATAAACCTTTATTTATAAACTGCAACATTTACAAACAGCTGAGAAACGATAATCAAAATAAGTATGGTGCCAGTATGCTGTTTTTTTTTAAAAACAAAATACTGGATAGGATAGAAATGTAGTTGGTCTCTTTTATCCGATTATTAATCGATTAATCGAAGTAATAATCGACAGATTAATCGATTATAAAATGAATCGTTAGTTGCAGCCCCAGTTGCTACAGTTTGTTATTATACGGGTTACACAATGTAAACAAAGTATTGTTGACGGTCGTCGAATGCATATTAAAGTAATTTAGTGGTAGAATTTATCTTAATAATAATAATAATAATAATAGATTTTATTTGTAAAAAGCACTTTACATTGAGTAAACAACCTCAAAGTGCTACAGTGTATTAAAAAATAAATAAATAAAAAGATAATAAAAAATAAATACAAATAAAAAATAGAACAGCCAAATAGCTCAAACTAGTATGCATATATCTAAAAAAAGAATAGCCTTTTAAAAAAAAAATTTTTAAAGAAGGGTTTTTAAGCCTTTTTTTAAAAGCATCCACAGTCTGTGGTGCCCTCAGGTGGTCAGGGAGAGCGTTCCACAGACTGGTAGCGGCGTATCTTGAACGGGTTTGTACTGAAACGGTCATTTTATTTGACTTTTTAAGCGCAATGACACATTTCCATTCCATTCCATAGTTTTGTCTGTTTAAATTCCATCCTATACTTCCGCGTATTTACGGCTAACAATGCATGTTTTTCTTACCGCTAGCCCAATCTTAAGTGTACTGAAATTGAATCTCAAATAATAATGAAAAAAAAGTCCAACCTTTTCAGATGGTTTTGCTTGGACGTGACTTTTACTGTAAGTACAGTTTTTGAGTCCAGATCCATTCATGACCGCCTTCTTTCCTGAGAGCATGCAGCTTGTGTGCTAACTCACACGGGGAATTGTTTGACATTTCTAATACTTGTCAGCATTATTGAAAGCAGTCAAGGAGATTTGTGCTAATTTGGTTTCAAAGCGAGAATAAGGGAGATGAGGAAATAAAGGGCAGCCTGCTGGAAGCAGATACCAGCTGGGAGAAACCCTCTTTGTGTCAAGTGCTAAAATGCTTTGTGTGAAGTGTGTTCATGCAGTTTTTTTTGTCGCGTGTCGGCTGATTGTTATGCTCTCTGGTTCCCATTTTCCAAATTGAGATGCATGCACACGTTGAGCTCTGTGTTTAGTGTCACACGCTGAAAACATCACGCCGTGAGCACATATTTGTGTTGCAGCATGAAAGGAGACACATTTTGTGAAAAATCCTTCAAGCAATTTAGTTTGGAATCAATCTGCAGACGTAAATAGAACTACTAGGATGCTGCTTGACTATGGAGGTTACTTTGGGTCTTTACAACTGCATTTTATGTATGCTGACAATTTCATTGAAAACTATTTGTCAGCAAAATGTGTGTTAAATAATAATATTTGTTCAAATACAGAGTTTTAAAACTCAGTTGCAGAAATATTTGTTGCTTCAAAACTCAAGATTCACTCCCGGTAAATTAAGACTGAAGCAATCGATGGTGTCTAAGAAGCAGCCAATGAGCTGCTTCAGTCTTAATGTACAGAAAGTGGGTCTTGAGTTTTGAAGCAACACAGAATTATACACTGAATTTTTTTTACACAAAATTTTTCTGTACGGAATTTTTTTGTACTGATTTTTTTTACACTTAATTTTTATACAAATTTTTTTTGCACTGATTTTTTTTACACTTAATTTATACACACTAAATTTTTCTGCATTGATTTTTTTACACTTAATTTTTAAACACTGAATTTTTCTGCACAGATTTATTTCCACTTAATTTTTATACACTGAATTTTTCTGCCCTGAATTTTTTTCACACTGAATTTTTCTGTCCTGATTTTTTTACACTTAATTTTTGTTCCCTGAATTTTTCTCCACTGATTTTTTTACACTTAATTTTTATACACTGAATTTTTCTGCATTGATTTTTTTTTTACACTTAATTTTTATACGCTGAGTTTTCTGCATTTATTTTTTTTACTGAAATTTGCTGCATTGAATTCTTTTACACTATATTTTTACACACTAAATTAAAAGACTGAAGCAAGCGATGGTGTCTAAAAACCAGCCAATGAAGTGCTTCAGTCTTTATTTACAGAAAGTGGGTCTTGAGTTTTGAAGCAACAAAGAATTCTGCACTGAATTTTTTTTTACACAAAATTTTTCTGTACGGAATTTTTTACACTTAATTTTTAATACAGATTTTTTCTGCAATGATTTTTTTTACACTGAATTTTTGTGCACTGATTTTTTTTACACTTAATTTATATACACTAAATTTTTCTGCATTGATTTTTTTACACTTAATTTTTCTGCCGTGATTTTTGTTTTACACTTAATTTTTAAACACTGAATTTTTCTGCACGGATTTATTTACACTTAATTTTTATAAACTGATTTGGCCCCCGGGCTTTGAGTTTAAACCTCTGATCTAAAACAGTGATTTAAACTAACAATGTTAGCAATAGCATTTGTTGCACTTCCTGCATCATCCAGACTTGACCAGGAAATGTCATCATTTAAAATATTTTCATTAAACATCACACTTTAGTTGTGTCCTGTTACTTTTAACACCGGGGCTCCAAACTTTTTCAAACCGACGGGCCACTTTGGTACATTTAGTATACCATTAAAAATACCGTTATTTTAACAAAAACAAATAGAGTAGTTGTTAGTGTTATTGTGTATTTAATATTGAAGCCCTTTCATTTCTAGAACATGTTCGGGGCCAATGAAAATATAACTGCAGGCCAAAAATGGCACCCAAGCTGCACTTTAGACACCCTAACCTCAATCATGTCCTTCTAACTGGGCTCTTCACACGCGCTGTAAAGCAGCTGCAGTCCAACCGGAATGCTGCTGCTCGAGTCCTGACGAGACACGACCATATTAGTCCAGTGCTGGCTTCCTGTCCACTCTAAAACCGCTCTCCTTGTGCACAAGTGGTCTCAAAGTACATCTAGACCTGAGAACCTCAGCGGTGGTCTCCAGCTGGTGCCCAGTTAGGTCAGTTTTAATGCTCCTCAAATCTGGAATAAACTTCCAGATGATGCGAGACGTTGGCAATGTTTATTTTAATGGTGCATTTGACAACTGAATGTATTTGATCAACACTATTTGCTTGTAATTCTTTCCTCAATAGTTTATATTTGATTTGCCTTCTTGTAATTTGATGCATCTGTGCAATAAAAATAAACTTGCTTTATTTTTCTATGACTTTTACATCAACAGTCCTGGTCCCTCATTTTTGATGTTATCTATTCATTGTTTGTGTACATGTTGAGTGTTTATAGTTCGATAAGTGTAGAGTTGAAGAACAAACCCTCGCCATCAAACTCATCGTCCCGGGAAGTCCATCTTTAACGGCCGTCGTTTTCTACTCGCACACAAACCGGAAACACCAGAATGAAGACTTCTTTCAAAGAAAACAGAACAAATGTGTTTTCTGTCAGTAAAGGTGCTGAGATACTAGAAATGTCTCACCTGAGAACCAAATCACAGCTTAGAGTCTGAGAAGACGCAGTGACTTCAAAGGGAAGTCAGGACTGTTGGGGTGCACGTTCTTAACAGAAAAACACTGCCACCTAGTGGACGGGCGTGCATCCTGCAGCAGCCTTCACAGAAGAACACTGCCACCTAGTGGACGGGCGTGCATCCTGCAGCGGCCTGACTGACGAACACTGCCGGGACTCGACACTTCATTAAAACACTGGAGCCTTCACAGGAATGACAAATAATCTTTCCACCTGATTGTACATGAAATTATGGAAGCCCCTTTCCGCCACTAGTCTTAATTAGGAGATACAAAGTCAATTATGAGGTAAAAAAGTTGAAATTATGAGATGAAAAGTCATATTTATGAGATAATAGTCGGAATTATGAGATACAAAGTTAATTATGAGATAAAAAGATATATTTTTTCAGATAAAAAAATCGAAATTAGGAGTTAAAGTCAAAGTTATGAGATAAAAAGCCGTAATAATGATATTAAAGTCATAATTATAAGATAAAAAGTCATATTTATGAGATAATAGTTGGAATTATGAGATACAAAATTAATTATGAGATAAAAAGATATATTTTTTTAGATTAAAAAAATCGAAATTAGTAGTTAAAGTCAAAGTTATGAGATTAAAAATCCGTAATTATGATATTAAAGTCATAATTATAAGATAAAAAGTCATATTTATGAGATAATAGTCGGAATTATGAGATACAAAGTTAATTATGAGATAAAAAGATATATTTTTTAGATAAAAAAAATCGAAATTAGTAGTTAAAGTCAAAGTTATGAGATAAAAAGCCGTGATTATGATAATAAAGTCATAATTATAAGATAAAAAGTCATATTTATGAGATAATAGTCGGAATTATGAGATACAAAGTTAATTATGAGATAAAAAGATATATTTTTTTAGATAAAAAAATCGAAATTAGTAGTTAGAGTCAAAGTTATGAGATAAAAAGCCATAATAATGATATTAAAGTCATAATTATAAGATAAAAAGTCATATTTATGAGATAATAGTCGGAATTATGAGATACAAAGTTAATTATGAGATAAAAAGATATATTTTTTTAGATAAAAAAATCTAAATTAGTAGTTAAAGTCAAAGTTATGAGATACAAAGCCGTGATTATGATATTAAAGTCATAATTATAAGATAAAAAGTCATATTTATGAGATAATAGTCGGAATTATGAGATACAAAGTTAATTATGAGATAAAAAGTCATATTTATGAGATAATAGTCGGAATTATGAGATACAAAGTCAATTAGGAGATAAAAAGATATATTTTTTTAGATAAAAAAATCGAAATTAGTAGTTAAAGTCAAAGTTATGAGATAAAAAGCCGTAATTATGATATTAAAGTCATAATTATAAGATAAAAAGTCAAAATTGTGAGATAATTTGTATCTCGTAAACATGATTTAAGTCATAATTAAAAGATAGAACGTCAGAATTATGAGATTAAAAGTACATTTTGAGATAAGACATCTGATATTGTGAGATACAAAGTCAATTATGAGATAAAAAGATCACATTTTTTTAGAGAAAAAAAATAGAAAATAGGAGTTAAAGTCAAAATGATGAGATAAAAAGTCAATACTATGAGATAAAAAGCCGTAATTATGATATTAAAGTCATAATTATAAGATAAAAAGTCAAAATTGTGAGATAATTTGTATCGCATAAATATGATTTAAGTCATAATTAAAAGCTAGAACCTCAAAAGTTTGAGATTAAAAGGACATTTTGAGATTAGACATTTGATTTTATGAGATAAAAAGTCATAATTATGAGATTGAAAAAAATATCGAAATTAGGAGATAAAAAGTCAATGATGAGATAAGAAAATTGAGATTATGAGATAAAAAGTCATAATTATGGGATACTAGTGGGAATTATGAGATATAAAGTCAATTATGAGAAAAAAATATATTTTTTTTTAGATAAAAAAATCGAAATTAGAAGTTAAAGTCAAAATGATGAGATAAAAAGTCAATACTATGAGATAAAAAGCCGTAATTATGATATTAAAGTCATAATTATAAGATAAAAAAGTCAAAATTGTGAGATAATTTGTATCTCGTAAATATGATTTAAATCATAATTAAGAGATAGAACGTCAGAATTATGAGATTAAAAGGAAATTTTGAGATGAGACATTTGATATTATGAGATAAAAAGTCATAATTATGAGATTAAAAAATTATCGAAATTAGGAGTTTAAAAAAATGATGAGATAAAAAGTCAATTATGAGATAAGAAAGTTGAAATTATGAGATAACAAGTCACAATTATGAGACAAAATGTCATAATGTTGAGTAAAAAATGTCATAATTAAGAGATACAAAG
The DNA here is from genome assembly GCF_033978785.1 of Entelurus aequoreus. NCBI lineage: Eukaryota > Metazoa > Chordata > Actinopteri > Syngnathiformes > Syngnathidae > Entelurus > Entelurus aequoreus. Next base: position 38,320,549 of record NC_084756.1, on the reverse strand, counting down.
TCAATTATGAGATAAAAAGTCATTATGAGATTTAAAAAATCGAAATCCTAAAATAAAAGAAAACATCTAAATTAGGAGTCAAAAAGTCGAAATTATGAGATATAAAGACGAAATTATGAGATAAAAAGCCATAGTTATGAGATAAAAAGCCGTAATTATGATATTAAAGTCATAATTATAATATAAAAAGTCCAAATTGTGAGATACATTTTTATCTCAAATATGATTTAAGTCATAAAAGATAGAACGTCAGAATTATGAGATTAAAAGTACATTTTGAGAAAAGACGTTCGATATTATGAGATTAATAAAGAGATTAAAAAAATCGAAATTATGAAATAAAAAAATCGAAGTTAGGAGTTAAAAAAATTGAAATTATGAGATAAAAAGTCAATTATGAGATAATAGTCGGAATTATGAGATACAAAGTCAATTATGAGATAAAAAGATCAAATTTTTTAGACAAAAAAAAATCGAAATTAGGAGTTAAAGTCAAAATGATGAGATAAGAAGTCAATATCATGAGATAAAAAGCCGTGATTATGATATTATAGTCATAATTATAAGATAAAAAGTCAAAATTGTGAGATAATTTGTATCTCATAAACATGATTTAAATCATAATTAAGAGATAGAATGTCAGAATTATGAGATTAAAAGGACATTTTTAGATAAGACATTTGATATTATGAGATAAAAAGTCATAATTATGAGATTTAAAAAATCGTAATTAGGAGATAAAAAGTCGTTTTCTCCTCGCATGAGATAAGAAAATTGAGATTATGAGATAAAAAGTCATAATTATGAGATAATAGTGGGAATTATGAGATATAAAGTCAATTATGAGATAAAAAAGATTCATTTAAAAAATGATGACTTTTTATCTGACAATGATGACTTTTTATCTGACAATGATGACTTTTTATCTCCCAATGATGACTTTTTATCTCATAATTATTACTTTATCTCATAATTTAGATTTTTTTTTATCTCATAATTCTGATTTTTTAATCTAACAATTCAGACTTTTAATTTCACAATGATGACTTTTTATTTCACAATGATGACTTTTTATCTGACAATGATGACTTTTTATTTCCCAATGATGACTTTTTATCTCACAATGACTTTTTATCTCACAATGATGACTTTTTATCTGACAATGATGACTTTTTTTCTCACAATGATGACTTTTTTTTATCTCACAATGATGACTTTTTTTTTTATCTCACAATGATGACTTTTTATTTCACAATGATGACTTTTTCTCTCATAATTTGGAATTTTTATGTCATAATTGACTTTTTATCTCATAATGATGACTTTATTTCACAATGATGACTTTTTATCTCATAATTTGGACTTTTTATCTCATAATTGACTTTTTTATCTCACAATGATGATTTTTTATTTCACAATGACTTTTCATCTCATAATTTGGATTTTTTATCTCATAATTTACTTTTTATCTCACAATGACTTTTTATTTCACAATGATGACTTTTTATCTCATGATTTGGATTTTTTATCTCATAATTTACTTTTTATCTCACAATGACTTTTTATTTCACAATGATGACTTTTTATCTCATAATTTTGATTTTTTATCTCATAACTGACTTTTTATCTCACAATGATGACTTTTTTAATCTCACAATGACGACTTTTTATTTCACAATGACGACTTTTTATCTCATAATTTGGGTTTTTGTATCTCATAGTTGACTTTTTATCTCACAATGATGACTTTTTATCTCATAATTTGGATTTTTTTTATCTCATAATTGACTTTTTATCTCACAATGAAGACTTTTTATTTCACAATGATGACTTTTTATCTCTTCGGGGTTGCGGGGTGCGCTGGAGCCAAGGGAATAAGCGGTAGAAAATGGATGGATGGATGGACTTTTTATCTCATAATTTGGATTTTTTTTATCTCAAAATTAACTTTTTATCTCACAATGATGACTTTTTTATCCAACAATGATGACTTTTTTTAAATCTCAAAATGATGACTTTTTATTTCACAATGATGACTTTTTATCTCATAATTTGGATTTTTTATCTCATAATTTACTTTTTATCTCACAATGACTTTTTTACCTGACAATGATGACTTTTTACCTCACAATGAGGACTTTTTATCTCACAATAATGACTTTTTATCTGACAATGATGACTTTTTTACCTCACAATGATGACTTTTTACCTGACAATGATGACTTTTTACCTCACAATGATGACATCTTACCTCACAATGATGACTTTTCATCTCATAATGAAGACATTTCATCTCATAATGATGACTTACCATTTTAGTGGGCGAAGGGGCTCCCACTCACTTAATGGCTATTAAAGGAATATGCTGCATTCATGCTGTCCACTGACGCCACACACTTTGGTGGACTTGCCAACAATCCTCCAGGATGCAGAGTGACACCAAGTGGCTGTCCAGAGAAGTGCATGTTCTTTGTGAGATGGGATCGCAGCAGCATGTGTGCTGAAGTAGAAGAAATAGGTCCCTGTGCCTGATTGCCTTAAAAACATTCACTCACGTCCTTACATTCAGTACGCCTTCAGTCCTGGTGAGCTCACGGTGACGTGGGCACGGCGGCGTCCGTCGGACAGTCTTTCCCCGCCGGCACCTCGTATTTGAAGACCACGCTGAACAGCTTCCCTCCCAGGCGGTCGGCCAGCCAGGAGTTCTTGATGACGGCCATCTTGAGGCTCTCGCAGCTGAGCGTGGCGTAGTAGTTGGTGTGGATGGCTCGGCCCATGCCCTCGATGATCACCAGGTCCGTGTTCCGCTCCCGTGCCACCATGGCCAGAACTTTGTCCAGACGGCTACGCGCGGCCCAGGACAGAGACAATGGAGCAGGGGGTTGGGAGTCTGGACAAGCACGGGGATCACCTTCCCAATAATGACCCACCTCAGGTCCAAGCAGGGAGAACTGGAACCGCTCGGGATCAAAGTCAACCGGTCCTCCCGCAGCCCCGCCCTGCAGGACAAAAGTAGGGAGATGACAACAAACAACGGCCAAGATGGAGTGGAGACTCGCTCACTGGATGACTGAATCCATGGCGGCAATCTTCTCCGTCAGAATCTGCAGTTCTCCGTTTGTGACGTCGTTTAGAGCCGGACCCGAATTGCTGGCCAGGACAACCTGGAGAGAGGAACCGGAGGTCTGATTCCGTCAACACTTCAGTTTAACTCACTTGTTGAATAAAATGTGTGTTTTTAAATAAATATACTAAAGCTTAAACAAACTAATTGTACAGGAAAACCTCCAGGAATGAACCATTTGTAAAAAGTCCGCAAAGAACTTCTACAACATGTCAGAGGTCACTGCTGGCTGGACGAGGCTCTTCCACACCAACAACACTTCCTACAAACTTGGAAATTCAGTCTTTCTTCATGAGCGCCCCGGCACTCAGTTGTAATACACTTTGCCACCACTTGTGGCAGTAATGAAACAAACAGAAGAAGTCATAGAGAAGTTTCTTAAAGGCCTACTGAAAGCCACTACTACCAACCACGCAGTCTGATAGTTTATACATCAATGATGAAATCTTAACATTGCAACACATGCCAATACGGCCGGGTTAACTTATAAAGTGACATTTTAAAATTCCCGCCACACTTCCGGTTGAAAAACTCCTTTGGATATGATTTATGCGCGTGACGTCACAAAATCCACGGAAGTGGTTGGACCCCATCGAACCCGATACAGAAACCTCTTGTTTTCTTCGACAAAATTCCACAGTATTGTGGACATCTGTGTTGGTGAATCTTTTGCAATTTGTTTAATGAACAATGGAGGCGGCAAAGAAGAACGTTGTAGGTGGGATCGATCGGTGTCTTAGCGGCTAAGTACAATACTTACAGCAACACAACAAGGACTACTTACTACGCCTAGCCGATGCTTGCCGCCAAACCCACGGATGAAGTCCTTCGTCGCGCTGTCGATCGCTGGAACGCAGGTGAGCACGGCTGTTGATGGGAAGATGAGGGCTGGCTGGCGAAGGTGGAGCGCTAATGTTTTTATCATAGTTCTGTGAGGTCCGGTTGCTAAGTTGCTAAATTAGCCTTAGCGTCGTTAGCAACAGCATTGTTAAGCCTTACCAGGATGAGAATTTTTAACCGTGTAGTTACATGTACATGGTTTAATAGTATTGTTGATCTTCTGTCTATCCTTCCAGTCAGGGGTTTATTTATTTTGTTTCTATCTTCATTTGAGCACGATGCTAGCACGTTAGCTCAGTAGCTAAGTGTGTCACCGATGTATTGTCGTGGAGATAAAAGTCACTTTGAATGTCCATTTCGCGTTCTCGACTCTCATTTTCAAGAGGATATAGTATCCCAGGTGGTTTGAAATACAAATCCGTGATCTACAATAGAAAAAGGAGAGAGTGTGGAATCCAATGAGCCAGCTTGTACCTAAGTTACGGTCAGAGCGAAAAAAGATACGTCCATCACTGCCTCTCAAATCCTTCACTGTAACGTTCCTCATCTACAAATCTTTCATCCTCGCTCAAATTAATGGGGTAATCGTCGCTTTCTCGGTCCGAATCTCTCTCGCTCCATTGTAAACAACGGGGAATTGTGAGGAATACTAGCTCCTGTGACGTCACGCTACTTCCGCTACAGGCAAGGCTTTTTTTTTTATCAGCGAGCAAAAGTTGCGAACTTTATCGTCGATTTTCTCTACTAAATCCTTTCAGCAAAAATATGGCAATATCGCGAAATGATCAAGTATGACACATAGAATGGATCTGCTATTCCCGTTTAAATTAAAAAAAAATGTTCATATAATTTGACAAGGTTTTTCCTGTTAAACTGTAAGTAGGCTAAATATAAGTATTGAATACTGTTAAAATCCCAACTAAAAGGGACTCCCAGTCTGTGGAACGCTCTCCCTGACCACCTGAGGGCACCACAGACTGTGGATGCTTTTAAAAAAGGCTTAAAAGCCCTTCTTTTAAAAAAAGCCTTTTTTTAGATATATGCATACTAGTTATAGCTATTTGGCTGTTCTAGTTTTTATTTTTATTTATTTCTTTATTATCTTTTTATTTTTTTAATACACTGTAGCACTTTGAGATTGTTTACTCAATATAAAGTGTTTTTTTTTTTTTTACAAATAAAATCTATTATTATTATTATTATCATAGAAAAAAACATTTTTGCAAATAAATATGAGAAATAAACATTCTTTTAAAAAAAACCTTTTTTTTAGATATATGCATACTAGTTATAGCTATTTGGCTGTTCTAGTATTCATTTTTATTTATTTCTTTATTATCTTTTTAATACACTGTAGCACTTTGAGATTGTTTACTCAATATAAAGTGTTTTTGTTTTTTTTTACAAATAAAATATATTATTATTATTATTATTATAGAAAAAAACATTTTTGCAAATAAATATGAGAAATAAACATTCTTTTAAAAAAAGCCTTTTTTTTTAGATATATGCATACTAGTTATAGCTATTTGGCTGTTCTAGTTTTTATTTTACTTTATTATAATTATTTTTTTTAATACACTGTAGCACTTTGAGATTGTTTACTCAATATAAAGTGTTTTTTTTTTTTTTACAAATAAAATCTACTATTATTAATATTGTAGTGGAAAATCTGGACCCCGAGGTAATTGAGGCGTGTCCCAATACTTTTGCCCATGTGGTGTGCACACGGGGATTCATGGCCTTACCTCCGTGCCCCGAGAGAGAAGCTCCCTGACAAAAGGCATCACTCCGAGAATGATGTCTACTCCGCTATTATCGACGAAGAACAAGGCACACTTGTGAGGGCGCCCCTGTAAGACACGAGCAGGATGGATTGTGTTACACCCCGGCCATCATTGGGGAGGAAAAGACAAACAACTGACCTTAAGTCTGCGGAACCACTGGTCGTATGAATCAACAAGCCAGGGTCTTTCTGAAAATAGAAAAACATTTGTCTTTTCGGTGTAACACTACGAGATGGTACATTGCACATTTGCATTTGAAAATAAGGGACATTGCATGGAAAATACAGTAAACACACATTTCTACTTTTATTCCTTTGACAGTATATATATTCATATTAGTAGCATGTTCATCTCACAAGTGTTTTTATTATTAATATTCTTTATAAATATGTGCTATTACAAGTTTTGTCACAGCGCAGTGTGAGTGATTATTTGGAGAATGGATTACGACTAGGGATGATGTTTGATAAGGAATTATCGAGTTCGAGCCTATTATCGAATCCTCTTATCGAACCGATTCCTTATCGATTCTCTTATGGAGTCCAGATAGGTTGTTGTATAAGAAAAAAATAAAATCTAATAAATAAATAAATATTGACTGTTACCCCCCCCTAAAAAAATAAAATAAAATAAATAAATATTGACTGTTACCCCCCCTAAAAAAATAAAATAAAATAAATAAATATTGACTGTTGTTACCCAAAGTATATTAAGTGGGATTTTTCAGAAAAACAAATATATACAGTAACACAAAAACAAGCTGTCTCTGTGATCACTACAGGTGTATAAATAATAATATAGTGTTAAATAAAATCAGTCCCTTGGGCACAAAACTGAAAATAATACAGTTCTCCAAAAAGTGCACTTCTGCTGCTATTGGAACATAACTGTTTGTTATGATGCTTTGACATTTTTGCACTTTATTTCTTTATTGAAAGAAAATTCTATGAAGAGAAAAGTTATTTGCAAATGTGGTTACAGTGCTAAAAAATGAAAAGTTAAAGCTAAAAAAAGAAATACACTTTATTGAGTCAACAGTATTTCTTTGTAGGGGGAAAAATGTGATGTTATGTGCTAGGGAAAATAACAACTACACTACCCAGCATGCAACGGGAGTGACAAGCATGCGTGGTAGCCCCGAAAAGTGTTGTTGCATGTCGCCACCCGGCAGCTAAGAATGAGTTTTTGAGCACGCTGTGAAAGTAAACGTCAAGAACTCCGCCAACACGCCTCGTCTGCATTATTTATAATTAGACAGACAACACATATAAAGTGTGATTTTGTTTTGTTTACAAGGAAAGAAAAACAAAAGTTAAAAAAGGGAGATGTCATATGTATGTACTATGTGCTGCGGTTGCTTTGAGTTGCGACAGCTGCCGTAAAGGAGGTGCGTTGCTAGCCTGGTTGCTATGTTTCCGGTTGGTGGTAAAAGTGTTGGTCATGTGTTTGTACCCTGCTCAAATCTCTCAGTAAAGTTATTCATTGGATTATACCTTTTGTTTTGAACTTTATTACACCTTGGAGCGCTTTTTCCCGTCCATTGTTTTTCCTGCTTTCGCTATCTGCGCCTAATGACTGAGCTACGTGACGTCCCGGGACGGGATTCGTTCCGATTGATTCGAATAAAGAACCAACTCTTTTTCTTTACTATAGTGGTCTCGATAACGGGTACCGGTTCTCAAAAAGGGATTCGAGTCCGAGGACTCGGTTCTTTTCTTATCGAACAACCGGGAAAACCGGTTTCGAGTATCATCCCTAATTACGACAGGAAGTTACTTCACAATAAAAGCATAGACATGTCGTCGAAAGTCTCCCTAAACTTGTCCCACGTCGTTTGTTGTTTTTATTTTATTCTAAAACATATTTTCTGACTTCTGATGTCACCTTGTCCAAACCCCCCCAAACTTCTTCCACGGCTGCAAAACTTTTTGATCCAGCTATTATATATTTTTTAATATCATATGATTTTTAATATCATATTTTTATTTTTTAAATTATTAACGTTTTAATATTCATAACCAACCATCCCACCTTGTCAAAACCTCCCCAAAACAGTCCCAATCATTTGTGCTGCAAAAATATTATTGTAGTTTTTAAGTTAACATTTTATGGTTTTAGGTTAGTAACGTGTACCGTATTTTTCGGAGTATAAGTCGCACCGGCCGAAAATGCATAATAAATAGGGATGTCCGATAATGGCTTTTTGGCGATATCCGATATTCCGATATTGTCCAACTCTTTAATTACCGATACCGATATCAACCGATACCGATACTGATATATACAGTTGTGGAATTAACACATTATTATGCCTAATTTGGACAACCAGGTATGGTGAAGATAAGGTCCTTTTTTTTTTAAATTAATAAAATAAAATAAGATAAATAAATTAAAAAAAATTTCTTGAATAAAAAAGAAAGTAAAACAATATAAAATCAGTTACATAGAAACTAGTAATTAATGAAAATTTGTAAAATTAACTGTTAAAGGTTAGTACTATTAGTGGAGCAGCAGCACGCACAATCATGTGTGCTTACGGACTGTATCCCTTGCAGACTGTATTGATATATATTGATATATAATGTAGGAAGCAGAATATTAATAACAGAAAGAAACAACCCTTTTGTGTGAATGAGTGTAAATGGGGGAGGGAGGTTTTTTGGGTTGGTGCACTAATTGTAAGTGTATCTTGTGTGTTTTATGTTGATTTAATTAAAAAAAACAAAAAACAAAAAAAAACAACAACAAAAAAAACGATACCGATAATTTACGATATTACATTTTAAAGTATTTATCGGCCGATAATATCGGCCGGCCGATATTATCGGACATCTCTAATAATAAAGAAGGAAAAAAACAAATATAAGTCACACTAATAAGTCGCATTTTTTGGGGAAATGTATTTGATAAAAGCCAACAGCAAGAATAGACATTTGAAAGGCAATTTAAAATGTCTAAAGAATAGTGAACAACAGGCTGAATAAGTGTACGTTATATGAGGCATAAATAACCAACTGGTATGTTAACGTAACATATTATGGTAAGAGTCATTCAAATAACTATAACATATAGAACATGCTATACGTTTACCAAACAATCTGTCACTCCTAATCGCTAAATCCCATGAAATCTTATACGTCTAGTCTCTTACGTGAATGACATCAATAATATTATTGGATATTTGACGCTAATGTGTTAATAATTTCACACTAAAGTCGCTCCTGAGTATAAGTCGCACCCCCGGCCAAACTATGAAAAAAACTGCCACTTATAGTCCGAAAAATACGGTAACTAAAATGTTCTTTTCTTTGTGCTCGACAAAAGAAAAGTAGTGAGAATATCCCCATGTTAAGAAACTCGACTTCAGCTCCGCCATGATGTTTTGTTAGTAAACACAGACACACACCCCTCACCTCCCCCCTTCCCACACCCACACCCACACCCAGAGCGCGCCTCTTCTCTTGTCCCCGTTGTGACACAAGAAGATTTCAGAAGGACGACACTGCAACTCTCCAATAAAACCCACTCCGATCTTCTGTTTCCAGCTGATACTACATAAAAAATAACGTAAAATAACGCAGTAACGCATCATGTAGTAACGGTAACTGAGTTACTGAATATAAAAAATAACACGTTAGACTACTAGTTACCGCAGAAAATAACGGCGTTACTGTAACACTGCTCGCCACTTTGTGCCTTGTTTTGAGAACACTCCGCGTGTTAATCATTTCACACATAAGTCGCTCCTGAGTATAAGTCGCACGCCCGGCCAATCTATGAAAAAAACTGTGACTTATACTCCGAAAAATACGGTAGTTCATGCACATTCAGATAAATTCTTCAAAATTACAATTTTGGCCGGGGGCCGGGCTGTATATATGGGCACTAATTGACTGAAAGAGCACGCACTTGGCGCGATGATGTCATGTTATCCATGGAAAAATGCATTTTTAGACAATATGATTTGCCTGAGCGGCTAGGAGACCCCGAGAGTAACAAGATGTTGCCTTTCCATTAAGAACAATAAATTAGTTTTTAGTATAAGTTTGCTGGTTTTAAGAAATGTAATGCAGAGCGCATATCATTATGTCAAGATAATGGCACTAGCATTTACTTCATTTAAGAATATTTTCCAACATATTGAGCAAAAATTTCTCTTTTTTTTCTACCAATAAAAGTGCACTTGTTATGAGTGAGAATATACTTATTTTAAGGTATTTTTGGGTTCATTGAGGTTAGCTAATTTTACTTGTTTTGGAAAGTCTTGACAAGTCGAATTTTCTTGTTCTATTGGCAGATAATTTTGTTTAGTTCAAGCATAAGTTAGTTAGTTCTTTGGCTTTTAAAGGCCTACTGAAAGCCACTACTAGCGACCACGCAGTCTGATAGTTTATATATCAAGGATGAAATCTTAACATTGCACATACTTGGGTGGGGGCTTGGTCGGGGGTGGGGGGGAGCGTGTTTGGGGGCGCGGTTATTTACAGCTAGAATTCACCAACTCGAGTATTATATATATATATATATATATATATATATATATATATATATATATATATATATATATATATATATATATATATATATATATATATATATATTTATTTTATTTACATAAAAGAAATACTGGAATTTCAGTGTTCCGGTGGCTATCCATTAGATGGCAGTATTGTCCTGTTTAACTTCTCCGTTCATGATGAGTATATCATTTCGGCCACCGTGTTCAATGGAGAAGTCTGTTCTCCATATTTACAGGCAACATACACCTTCCCCTTCGAACTGTCCTGGATGAACTGAAATTCTTGTGTCCATTCGTTTTGGAACTTGCAAGCGTATTTCTTCATCTTCCTCGTCGACGGCGTCGCCATGTCTGTAATTTCCTCGTTCTTCTGCTTCGTCTCCTTGTTGTGTGCGCAGTTGTGCACTCTCCTCTCTAAACGCCCTAGATGTTATGACGTCATTGGGCAGGCAAGCCGTTTATATTGTGGGAAAGCGGACGTGAGAACAGGCTGTCCCCACTCAGTCTCAGGTCCGCATTGAGCTGGAGGGGGCGTGGCCTCCAGCTCCGGCTGAATACCGGGAGTTTGTCGGGAGAAAATCTCTCCCGGGAGGTTGTCGGGAGAGGCGCTGAATACCGGGATTCTCCCGCTAAAAACGGGAGGGTTGGCAAGTATGCTGTGAATGTCCATTTCGCGTTCTCGACTCTCATTTTCAAGAGGATATAGTATCCGAGGTGGTTGTCCTCGGTGTTTTTTTTAATAAATTTTGATTTCTATTTACTGTTTTAATTGGTTTTTCCCTTTAAAATCGTTTTTAATCATATTTATTCTTATATTGTTTTCATATTGGTTCTATATTTATTTATTTTTTGTTTTTATTCAGTCATTGGTGGAGCTAAGGATAATATTTAGAGATGTCCGATAATATCGGTCTGCCGATATTATCGGCCGATAAATGCGTTAAAATGTAATATCGGAAATTATCGGTATCGTTTTTTTTATTATCAGTATCGTTTTTTTTGTGTTTTTTTTAATTAAATCCACATAAAAAACACAAGATACACTTACAATTAGTGCACCAACCCAAAAAACCTCCCTCCCCCATTCACACTCATTCACACAAAAGGGTTGTTTCTTTCTGTTATTAATATTCTGCTTCCTACATTATATATCAATATACATCAATACAGTCTGCAAGGGATACAGTCCGTAAGCACACATGATTGTGCGTGCTGCTGCTCCACTAATAGTACTAACCTTTAACACTTCATTTTACTCATTTTCATTAATTACTAGTTTCTATGTAACTGTTTTTATATTGTTGTACTTTCTTTTTTATTCAAGAAAAATGTTTTTAATTTATTTATCTTATTTTATTTGATTCATTTTTTTAAAAAGTACCTTATCTTCACCATACCTGGTTGTCCAAATTAGGCATAATAATGTGTTAATTCCACGACTGCATATATCGGTTGATATCGGTATCGGTTGATATCGGTATCGGTAATTAAAGAGTTGGACAATATCGGAATATCGGATATCGGCAAAAAGCCATTATCGGACATCCCTAGTTTTTCCCTTTAAAATCGTTTTTAATCATATTTATTCTTATATTGTTTTCATATTGGTTCTATATTTATTTATTTTTTGTTTTTATTCAGTCATTGGTGGAGCTAAGGATAATATTTGATTATTGTTTTTAATATTATTTTTAATATTGTAGTGCAGCACTTTGGAAACATTTTTCTTGTTTAAATGTGCTATATAAATAAAGTGGCTTGATTGGATAAAATACCACACATTTTTGTATGTTTTTTTCCTTGCTTTTGAACACTGACTTTTTGCAGTGCGGATGAGTATGCGTGCAGTGTGGATGAGTATGCGTGCAGTGTGGATGAGTATGCGTGCAGTGTGGATGAGTATGCGTGCAGATACCTTCCAGTTGCCTTTTGGCTTTCTCAAAACCAAACTCGGGGTCGGATTCCAGGACGCTGCACATGACAAGGACACATAAAAGCACGGCGGGTTACCTTCCTGCGTCGTTTACAAGCTAGGACAGGGGTCGGCAACCCGCGGCTCTAGAGCCGCATGCGGCTCTTTAGCGCCGCCCTAGTGGCTCTCTGGAGCTTTTTCAAAAATGTATGAAAAATGGAAAAAGATGAGGGGAAAAAAATATATTTTTTGTTTTAATATGGTTTCTGTAGGAGGACAAACATGACACAAACCTCCCTAATTGTTATAAAGCACACCGTTTATATTAAACATGCTTCACTGATTCGAGTATTTGGCGAGAGCCGTTTTGTCCTACTAATTTTGGCGGTCCTTGAACTCACCGTAATTTGTTTACATGTTTAACTTTCTCCGACTTTCTAGGACGTGTTTTATGCCACTTCTTTTTCTGTCTCATTTTGTCCACCACACTTTTAACGTTGTGCGTGAGTGCACAAAGGTGAGTTTTGTTGATGTTATTGACTTGTGTGGAGTGCTAACCAGACATATTTGGTCACTGCATGACTGCAAGCTAACCGATGCTAACATGCTATTTAGGCTAGCTATATGTACATATTGCATCATTATGTCTCATTTGTAGCTATATTTGAGGTCATTTAGTTTCCTTTAAGTTCTCTTAATTACATTTATATCTTATGACACACTATTTGTATGTAATATGGCTTTTAATTTGTTGCGGCTCCAGACAGATTTGGTCACTGGATGACTGCAAGCTAATCGATGCTAACATGCTATTTAGGCTAGCTATATGTACATATTGCATCATTATGTCTCATTTGTAGCTATATTTGAGGTCATTTAGTTTCCTTTAAGTTCTCTTAATTCAATTTATATCTTATGACACACTATCTGTATGTAACTGGGCTTTTAATTTGTTGCGGCTCCAGACATATTTGGTCACTGGATGACTGCAAGCTAATCGATGCTAACATGCTATTTAGGCTATCTATATGTACATATTGCATCATTATGTCTCATTTGTAGCTATATTTGAGGTCATTTAGTTTCCTTTAAGTTCTCTTAAGTCAATTTATATCTTATGACACACTATTTGTATGTAATATGGCTTTTAATTTGTTGCGGCTCCAGACAGATTTGGTCACTGCATGACTGCAAGCTAACCGATGCTAACATGCTATTTAGGCTAGCTATAGGTACATATTGCATCATTATGCCTCATTTGTAGCTATATTTGAGGTCATTTAGTTTCCTTTAAGTTCTCTTAATTCAATTTATATCTTATGACACACTATTTGTATGTAATATGGCTTTTAATTTGTTGCGGCTCCAGACAGATTTGGTCACTGGATGACTGCAAGCTAATCGATGCTAACATGCTATTTAGGCTAGCTATATGTACATATTGCATCATTATGTCTCATTTGTTGCTATATTTGAGGTCATTTAGTTTCCTTTAAGTTCTCTTAATTCAATTTATATCTTATGACACACTATTTGTATGTAACTGGGCTTTTAATTTGTTGCGGCTCCAGATATATTTGGTCACTGCATGACTGCAAGCTAATCGATGCTAACATGCTATTTAGGCTAGCTATATGTACATATTGCATCATTATGCCTCATTTGTAGCTATATTTGAGGTCATTTAGTTTCCTTTAAGTTCTCTTAATTCAATGTATATCTTATGACACACTATTTGTATGTAACTGGGCTTTTAATTTGTTGCGGCTCCAGACAGATTTGGTCACTGGATGACTGCAAGCTAATCGATGCTAACATGCTATTTAGGCTAGCTATATGTACATATTGCATCATTATGTCTCATTTGTAGCTATATTTGAGGTCATTTAGTTTCCTTTAAGTCCTCTTAATTCAATTTATATCTTATGACACACTATTTGTATGTAATATGGCTTTTAATTTGTTGCGGCTCCAGACAGATTTGGTCACTGCATGACTGCAAGCTAATCGATGCTAACATGCTATTTAGGCTAGCTATATGTACATATTGCATCATTATGCCTCATTTGTAGCTATGTTTGAGGTCATTTAGTTTCCTTTAAGTTCTCTTAATTCAATTTATATCTCATGACACATACACTATCTGTATGTAATATGGCTTTTAATTTGTTGCGGCTCCAGACAAATTTGTTTTTGTATTTTTGCTCCAATATGGCTCTTTCAACATTTTGGGTTGCCGACCCCTGAGCTAGGAGGGAACAAGTCCACTCACTCGGACACGGCCTTGGCTCCCCAGTCGAAGACATTCCCGGCCAGGACGCCCCTGACCAGCGCAAACTGTCTCTCCTCCCAGCTCAGGGCCTCCAGAGACCGCACGGCCTTCTGGTAGAACTTGAGAGCGCCGTCGTTCTCCCGCTGCTTGATCTGCAAACACACCCGACGGGGCTGTGAAGTGTGGCGCGAGGCTAAAAAAAGGTGTGTTGAATGAGGTGTGATGAGACAGGAGCGTGTGACAGGATGACGGTGAAACCGTGAAACACAGCAAACATTTGTGGTGGACAGTTTGCGCTCAGACCTTGGAGTAGGGGTCGGGGAAGTTGAACTCATTTAAACAGTGTTCCCGCGTGTCTAACAGACTTCTGACAGTGAGGGATCCGTAAGCACTGGGTGAGAAGAAAAGCACTCTGCGTTAGCCGGAGGGAAAACATACACACAAAATATTTGGTTTCTGATACAGGAGCCACTTAGAATTTCAACCCAAGGAGATTTGACTTGTGTTTTGGGGGGGGGATTGGAAAACATTAAAGATAAAGGATATACAAAACCCTAAACCAGAGAAGTTGTCACGTTGTGTAAATGGTAAATAAAAAGAGAATACAACAAATTTCCAACTTATATTCAATTGACTAGACCAGGGGTCGGCAACCTTTACCACTCAAAGAGCCATTTTGGCAAGTTTCACAAATTAAAGAAAATAATGGGAGCCACAAAAAAAATGTAAAAAGAAAAACACCGCATACAAAGCTTAAATGCTTTGTGCTATGTTAACCAGGGGTCTCAGACACAATTTATTGTGGAAATTTGATGTTAGGGCGGCCCGCGAGTTTTTGAATGAATGGCGCTTGATAGCGTCATACTTGCCAACTCTCATTATTTCCGTGAGACTCCCAAGTATCAGGGCGTGGTGGCACTGCTTTTGGCGCCCTCTACAGCCCACCCAAACATTGTACCTGCTCGACTACATGTTGAATGCAGCTTCAGCTTGCTCACGTAAGTGACAGCAAGGCGTACTACTTCAACAGCCACACAGCTTACACTGACGGTAGTCGTACAAAAACAACTTTAACACTGTTACGTTACAAATATGCGCCACACTTTGAACCCACACCAAAAAAGAATGACAAACACATTTCTGGAGAACATCTGCACTGTAACACAACATAAACACAACACAACAAATACCCAGAATCCCATGCAGCCCTAACTCTTCCGCTCAACCGACGCACGGAGGGGGGGAGGGTTGATGTGTGGGGGGATTTGGTGGTAGCGGGGGTGTATAATCTAGACTGGAAGAGTTAGGGCTGCATGGGATTCTGGGTATTTGTTGTGTTGTGTTACGGTGGGATGTTCTCCAGAAATGTGTTTTTCATTCTTTTTTGGTGTGGGTTCACAGTGTGGCGCATATTTGTAACGTAACAGTGTTAAAGTTGTTTGATACGGCTACCGTCAGTGTAAGCTGTGTGGCTGATGAGTAAGTATGCTTTGCTGTCTCCTACGTGTGCAAGTAAAAGCTACATACAACATGTGGCCGGGCTGGCACGCTGTTTGTAAATGCTATAGAGGACAATTACTACAGTGCAATAAATTTAGTAATCAGAGTGAAAATAGGATTATATTTTCCCTGGGAGTTATCTAGGAGAGGCACTGAGATCCACAAGTCTCCTGGGAAAATCGGGAGGGTCGGCAAGTATGCAGCTGAGCCGCATCAGAGTGGTCAAAGAGCCGCATGTGGCTCCGGAGCCGCGGGTTGCCGACCCCTGGACTAGACTGCAAAGACAAGATATTTCATGTTCACACTGAGAAACTTGGGTTTTTTTGTGCAAATAATCATGAACTTAGAATTTCATGGCTGCAACACGTGCCAAAGTAGTTGGGAAAGGGCATGTTCACCACTGTGTTACATGGCCTTTCCTTTTAACAACACTCAGTAAAGGTTTGGGAAGTGAGGAGACACATTTTTGAAGTGGAATTCTTTCCCATTCTTGCTTGATGTACAGCTTAAGTTGTTCAACAGTCCGGGGGTCTCCCTTCTGCTATTTTAGGCTTCATAATGCGCCACACATTTTCAATGGGAGACAGGTCTGGACTACAGGCAGGCCAGTCTAGTACCTGCACTCTTTTACTATTAAGTTGGCATTTTGTTGCTGAAATAAGCAGGGGCATCCATGGTAACGTTGCTTGGATGGCA
>NC_084756.1:38228899-38298899 GCF_033978785.1 Entelurus aequoreus | reverse complement strand
ATAATCTTAGCGCTATTAACTGGTAAATGGAAATGAATGCAGTCTCATTTAATGAGCATGAGAGACACATTCTTAGTGGCTCCGCGGGGGTCAGCACTCGCAACCGCTAGCTTCTCCTTTCACCGCGGCAGGGAAGAGTGCAATCAGGCCAGGAACGAGGAATGTCACCGAGCAGTGACTATGGTTGTGGTCAAAAACTTGCACCAATTTGCCACAGTGCTCCTGATTTTCGGTAGGTGAATGTTCAATTGCGGTCAGAGAAAAGTTGCATGTTTTCCTCCAACCACATTTTCACTTAGTCATTATATTATATAACTGAATTTTTGCGTTTTTGGACCGCTCCGATCTTATCCCAGCAGCAGCCATCTGGCGTAAATATAACAGGTACTAAGTACCACCTTCTATACAGGTAATCTTAGCGCTATTAACTGGTAAATGGAAATGAATGCAGTCTCATTTAATGAGCATGAGAGACACATTCTTAGTGGCTCCGAGGCGGTCAGTACTCGCAACCGCTAGCTTCTCAGGGAAGAGTGCAATCAGGCCAGGAACGAGGAATGTCAGCGAGCAGCGACTAAGTTTGCGGTCAAAAGCTTGCACCAATTTGCCACAGTGCTCCTGCTTTTCGGTAGGTGAATGTTCAATTGTAGTCAGAAAAAAGTTGCATGTTTTCCTCCAACCACATTTTCACTCAGTCATTATATTATACAGGTGGTACTGAAAATGTTTTAATAATGTGTAAAAGTCCATTGATGTCAGCAATTCCACTTCAAATGTGAAACTAATATGTGATAATAACTCATTACATGCAAAGTGAGCTATAATTTAAGCTTTTCTTTGTTATGATTTTGATGATCATGGTTTACAGTTTTTTTTTTAAAACCCCCATTTTCTGAGATTTTCAATTGTAGGATGAAGCATTAATCATCAAAATTAAATCAAGACTTGAAATATTGTGACTTGCATGTTATGAGCCTGTGTCGGACATTAGTTTCACCTTGTAAATCTAAACGGACCCTTCTAATTTTTCGAGTTACACCAGTATATTTTCTTAAAAGTTTTTAAAATGTCACATTCTTGTGTAATTCCTAAATACGTTTTATTTTGTTAAATCCTCCGGAAGAATATTTACTTCTCATATTTATTTGCAAAAATGTTTTTTTTCTATAATAATAATAATAATTAGGGATGTCTGAGAATGGCTTTTTGCCGATATCCGATATCCCGATATTGTCCAACTCTTTAATTACCGATACCGATATCAACCGATACCGATATCAACCGATATATACAGTCCTGGAATTAACACATTATTATGTCTAATTTGGACAACCAGGTATGGTGAAGATAAGGTACTTTAAAAAAAAATAAAAATAAAATAAAATAAGATAAATAAATTTAAAACATTTTCTTGGATAAAAAAGAAAGTAAAACAATATAAAAACAGTTACATAGAAACTAGTAATTAATGAAAATGAGTAACATTAACTGTTAAAGGTTAGTACTATTAGTGGAGCAGCAGCACGCACAATCATGTGTGCTTACGGACTGTATCCCTTGCAGACTGTATTGATATATATTGATATATAATGTAGGAAGCAGAATATTAATAACAGAAAGAAACAACCCTTTTGTGTGAATGAGGAGGGAGGTTTTTTGGGTTGGTGCATTAATTGTAAGTGTATCTTGTGTTTTTTATGTGGATTTAATTTAAAAAAAACAAAAAAAACACCAAAAAAATGATACAGATAATTTCCGATATTACATTTTAACGCATTTATCGGCCGATAATATCGGCAGGCCGATATTATCGGACATCCCTAATAATAATAATAGATTTTATTTGTAAAAAGCACTTTACATTGAGTAAACAACCTCAAAATGCTACAGTGTATTAAAAAAAAGAAAAAGAAAAAGAAAATAATAAATAAATAATAATAAAACCTAGAACAGCCAAATAGCTAAACATAGTATGCATATATCTAAAAAAAAAAAGGCTTTTTTAAAAAGAAGGGGTTTTTAAGCCTTTTTTAAAAGTATCCACAGTCTGTGGTGCCCTCAGGTGGTCAGGGAGAGCGTTCCACAGACTGGGAGCGGCGTATGTGCCTCCTAAGACCTCACTGCAGGCTTTGTAAGGTCATGTTACCTCTAAACCAGGGGTGGGCAATTAATTTTTACCGGGGGCCGCATGAGCAACCCGAGCACTGCTGGAGGGCCACGCCGACAATATTTCAATTACATTTTGCTCAATATTATTTTTGATATACACCGTAAGATAAGTAATAATAATAATTAATAATAATAGTAATACTTCAACATAGTGTGTGTAACAGCATTCCATGACTAATATAAATAAATTAACATTAATAATAAATGACAGTAAAATAAGCACACGTATGACTGAGGAGTCATAGTGTAACTTTGTGTGGTGTTTGAGTTGTCCGACTTTTTGTGTGGCCATAAACGCACCAGTGGTTTAGTGCTATGCGTGTTGGTGACAGATGATAAGTTGCTTTTGGCCTGGTTTGTACGGCAGAAAATGACTAGTTTTTCCAGATAGAAGTGTGAATACTCATGTTTTTGGTGTGGTCATGTCCGAATATAAACAGTTTAGCTCAATAAAGTGATGGATATAATTCCTGTCCTGGAAGCATCCCGATAGACGTTACAATAATTGAACGGTGTTCAATTGAACGGTGTTGACGAACACCGTTAGGGCCGCTTGTTGTCACTGTCACGCAAAATTACATAGAATAAATATGTTTATTTTGTTTAAAATTCAGATGGGATTTGATTTGGTGCGCGGCATATATTTGCTGTGCGCAGAGGACGCTTGAGCAGTGCGCAATTGCGCAGGCGCGCACCTTAGACGGTACGTTGCTTGGCAGTCCATGTCTTGTTGAAAACACGCCATTCCTCATCAACTTTTCTCTTTTTAGCGTCTCGGGTGTAAAGCGTGCATCACTTGTCGCTGCATGTGCACCTTCACGCGAAATTACATAGAATGAATATGTTTATTTTGTTTAGAATTCAGATGGGATTTGATTTGGTGCGCGGCATATATTTGCTGCGCGCAGCTGACGCTTGAGCAGTGCGCAATTGCGCAGGTGCGCACCTTAGACGGTACGTTGCTTGGCAGTCCATGTCTTGTTGGAAACACGCCATTCCTCATCAACTTTTCTCTTTTTAGCGTCTCGGGTGTAAAGCGTGCATCACTTGTCGCTGCATGTGCACCTTCACGCAAAATTACATAGAATAAATATGTTTATTTTGTTTAGAATTCAGATGGGATTTGATTTGGTGCGCGGCATATATTTGCTGCGCGCAGCGGACGCTTGAGCAGTGCGCAATTGCGCAGGCGCGCACCTTAGACGGAACGTTGCTTGGCAGTCCATGTCTTGTTGGAAACACGCCATTCCTCATCAACTTTTCTCTTTTTAGCGTCTCGGGTGTAAAGCGTGCATCACTTGTCGCTGCATGTGCACCTTCACGCAAAATTACATAGAATAAATATGTTTATTTTGTTTAGAATTCAGATGGGATTTGATTTGGTGCGCGGCATATATTTGCTGCGCGCAGCGGACGCTTGAGCAGTGCGCAATTGCGCAGGCGCGCACCTTAGACGGAACGTTGCTTGGCAGTCCATGTCTTGTTGGAAACACACCATGCCTCATCAACTTTTCTCTCTTTAGCGTCTCGGGTGTAAAGCGTGCATCACTTGTCGCTGCATGTGCACCTTCATGCAAAAATTACATAGAATAAATATGTTTATTTTGTTTAGAATTCAGATGGGATTTGATTTGGTGCGCGGCATATATTTGCTGCGCGCAGAGGATGCTTGAGCAGTGCGCAATTGCGCAGGCGCGCACCTTAGACGGAACGTTGCTTGGCAGTCCATGTCTTGTTGAAAACACGCCATTCCTCATCAACTTTTCTCTTTTTAGCGTCTCGGGTGTAAAGCGTGCATCACTTGTCGCTGCATGTGCACCTTCACGCAAAATTACATAGAATAAATATGTTTATTTCGTTTAGAATTCAGATGGGATTTGATTTGGTGCGCGGCATATATTTGCTGCGCGCAGAGGACGCTTGAGCAGTGCGCAATTGCGCAGGCGCGCACCTTAGACGGAACGTTGCTTGGCAGTCCATGTCTTGTTGAAAACACGCCATGCCTCATCAACTTTTCTCTTTTTAGCGTCTCGGGTGTAAAGCGTGCATTACTTGTCGCTGCATGTGCACCTTCACTCGCAGGTTACACACGCCCATAAATAATACTTTTCAAAATAAAAGCAGCACAGTTGTATTGCGCGCACGACATAGATGTTTTTTCAACTTTATTTTGTAATTTGTGATTGCCGCTGTTCACATTCACTCACAATCGCGCACACGTCCACGGAAGTAATACAAATAACGATTTTCAAAACAAAAGCAGCACCGTTGTATTGCACACTCGACATAGATACTTTTTTAAATGTATTTTGTAATTTATAATTGGCCTCACGCGGGCCGGACAGGGACGCACAAAGGGCCGCAGAATGCCCAGGTCTGCTCTAAACTGAACACAATTGATGCACCGGTTTGTTTTATTTTTCCCCCAAATAAGAATGGATGAGAGAACCGTTAAAAAAACAGATCGTTAACCGGAATCGAAACCGGAAAAATCTTATCAATTCCCATTCCGAGCCACACCATCCGGGACCATGCAGCTTTAAACTAACCGATGACATTTATATCATCTGTCAAATATATTCTAGTGACGTTACAAGCCAAATCCCCACGCCAAGAGCATGCGGTGACGTCTCACCCCGTCCAACGCCTCCTCGAAGCAGTCCAGCCAGTATTCGCGGGCCAGGGCGTCCGCTGTGAGGTCCACCGTGTCGGGGATGTAAGACGAGGGGTTCTGCAGCAGAGACAGATTCACCAGCTGCCGCTCCAGCCGGTCCATCTCCAGCATGTCAAACTGGAACACAACACGGAGAAGAGGGGACATGTGAGCACTCTGTCAAAACTGAGGGATATAAAAAAAAAAAATAATAATAATTTAAAAACAACAACAACTACAGGTCTTCAATTTTCTGACCAATTTGACTTACAATTGTTGCCTTTATTTTATGTTACTGTCAGTGTTTCCCAAAATTATTTTCTAAATAAAGGGGACCACAAAAAATGGCATTATTGGCTTTATTCTAACAAAAAAATCTGATAAATATATGTTTATTATTGCAATTTAGTCCTTAAATAAAATGTTGAACATACTAGACAACTTGTCTTTTAGTAGTAAGTAAACAAACAAACAAACATATGTTTATTATTGTCATTTAGTCCTTCAATAAAATAGACAACTTGTCTTTTAGTAGTAAGTAAACAAACAAAGACTCCTAATTAGTCGTATGCAGTAACATCTAAAATTCAGTTTTTAATGACTATATTGTGTTGTAATATTTCTACTATTATTCTCCCAATGTTGTTTTTATTAACTCATTAATGTAATATTTGTATTTAAAATTTTATACATAATTTATCATGTTTTATGCTCTATTTTTAGCATATTTTTATTATTTTTTTCTCCCATGAGGACGCCTCAAAGGTGGCGTTTTCCCTCAACATGTTTTGTTTTTGTCTCTAAATAAATGGAACCACAAAAAATGTCATTATTGTCTTTATTTGAACAACAAATGTTAGTGTACATGAAACATATGTTTATTATTGTCATTTAGTCCTTCAATAAAATAGACAACTTGTCTTTTAGTAGTAAGTAAACAAACAAAGACTCCTAATTAGTCGTATGCAGTAACATATTGTGTCATTTATACACCTATTATTTTGGGGACAAACTGTAAAAAATGAGTATTAATCTACTCGTTCATTTACTGTTAATATCTGCTTATTTTCTTTTTTAACATGTTCTATCTACACTTCTGTCCAAATGTAATAATCACTTATTCTTTTCTTCTTTGATACTTGACATTAGTTTTGGATGATACCACACATTTAGGTATGGATCCGATACCAAGTAGTTACAGGATCATACATTGGTCATATTCAAAGTCCTCATGTGTCCAGGGACGTATTTACTGACTTTATAAACATAATATTAGGGATGTCCGATAATGGCTTTTTGCCGATATCCGATATTCCGATATTGTCCAACTCTTTAATTACCGATACCGATATCAACCGATACCGATATATACAGTCGTGGAATTAACACATTATTATGCCTAATTTGGACAACCAGGTATGGTGAAGATAAGGTACTTTTTAAAAAAAAAAAAAGAAAAGATAAATAAATTAAAAACATTTTCTTGAATAAAAAAGAAAGTAAAACAATATAAAAACAGTTACATAGAAACTAGTAATGAATGAAAATGAGTCAAATGAAGTGTTAAAGGTTAGTACTATTAGTGGAGCAGCAGCACGCACAATCATGTGTGCTTACGGACTGTATCCCTTGCAGACTGTATTGATATATATTGATATATAATGTAGGAAGCAGAATATTAATAACAGAAAGAAACAACCCTTTTGTGTGAATGAGTGTAAATGGGGGAGGGGTTTTTTGGGGGTTGATGCACTAATTGTAAGTGTATCTTGTGTTTTTTATGTGGATTTAATAATTTAAAAAAAATAAATAAAAAAAAAGATACAGATAATAAAAAACCGATACCGATAATTTCCGATATTACATTTTAAAATATCGGCAGGCCGATATTATCGGAAATCTCTACATAATATGAATTTTATAAAAACGAAAGAAGATGTTGTGATGCTTAAAAATATCGACGTAATTATAGTAGTATCTTGTACTTGGTATCATTACAGTGGATGTTAGGTGTAGATCCACCAATGGCGTTTGTTTACATTTTGACGCCGGTGAGCTACGGTGTGTAGTGAAGCATGTTTAGCTATTCCTCGTCCTCCAGTGATAATGATACTTGTAAGAAACTTACTTTATTTTTCGCTACGGAGACATGGATTAGTGATTTAGAAGTAGCTACAACACTGTGGCTGGACTTTAGCCGCTAGCTAGCTAGCATGTCTTAAAGCAGCTCTTCCTGAGGGTGTTTCAGTGTTATAACTTCACCTTTATCTTTACTTTTTACTAGGGATGTCCGATAATGGCTTTTTGCCGATATCCGATATGCCGATATTGTCCAACTCTTTAATTACCGATACCGATATCAACCGATATATACAGTCGTGGAATTAACACATTATTATGCCTAATTTGGACAACCAGGTATGGTGAAGATAAGGTACTTTTTAAAAAAATGAATCAAATAAAATAAGATAAATAAATTAAAAACATTTTCTTGAATAAAAAAGAAAGTAAAACAATATAAAAACAGTTACATAGAAACTAGTAATTCATGAAGATTTGTAAAATGAAGTGTTAAAGGTTAGTACTATTAGTGGAGCAGCAGCACGCACAATCATGTGTGCTTACGGACTGTATCCCTTGCAGACTGTATTGATATATATTGATATATAATGTAGGAACCAGAATATTGATAACAGAAAGAAATGGGGGGAGGGAGGTTTTTTGGGTTGGTGCACTAATTGTAAGTGTATCTTGTGTTTTTTATGTGGATTTAATTAAAAAAAACAAAAAAAAACAACAACAAAAAAACGATACCGATAATAAAAAAAACGATACCGATAATTTCCGATATTACATTTTAACGCATATATCGGCCGATAATATCGGCAGGCCGATATTATCGGACATCTCTAGTTGTGATGCTTAAAAATATTGACGTAATCATAGTAGTATCGACTAGATACGCTCTTGTACTTGGTATCATTACAGTGGATGTTAGGTGTAGATTCACCAATGTTTGTTTACATTTTGACGCCGGTAAGCGTGTAGTGAAGCATGTTTAGCTGTTCCTCGTCCTGCAGGGATGATACTTGTAAGAAACTTACTTTATTTGTCGCCATGGAGACAAGGATTAGTGATTTAGAAGTAGCTACAACACTGTGGCTGGACTTTAGCCGCTAGCTAGCTAGCATGTCTTAAAGCAGCTCTTCCTGAGGGTGTTTCAGTGTTATAACTTCACCTTTATCTTTACTTTTTACTAGGGATGTCCGATAATGGCTTTTTGCCGATATCCGATATGCCGATATTGTCCAACTCTTTAATTACCGATACCGATATCAACAGATACCGATATCAACCGATATATGCAGTCGTGGAATTAACACATTATTATGCCTAATTTGGACAACCAGGTATGGTGAAGATAAGGTCCTTTTTTAAAAAATGAATCAAATAAAATAAGATAAATAAATTAAAAATATTTTCTTGAATAAAAAAGAAAGTACAACAATATAAAAACAGTTCCATAGAAACTAGTAATGAATGAAAATGAGTCAAATGAAGTGTTAAAGGTTAGTACTATTAGTGGAGCAGCAGCACGCACAATCATGTGTGCTTACGGACTGTATCCCTTGCAGACTGTATTGATATATATTGATATATAATGTAGGAAGCAGAATATTAATAAGAGAAAGAAACAACCCTTTTGTGTGAATGAGTGTAAATGGGGGAGGGAGGTTTTTTGGCTTGGTGCACTAATTGTAAGTGTATCTTGTGTTTTTTATGTGGATTTAATAAAAATAAAAAAATAAAAAAATAAAACGATACCGATAAAAAAAAACCGATACAGATAATTTCCGATATTACATTTTAACGCATATATCGGCCGATAATATCGGACATCTCTAGTTGTGATGCTTAAAAATATCGACGTAATCATAGTAGTATCGACTAGATACGCTCTTGTACTTGGTATCATTACAGTGGATGTTAGGTGTAGATTCACCAATGTTTGTTTACATTTTGACGCCGGTAAGTGTGTAGTGAAGCATGTTTAGCTATTCCTCGTCCTCCAGTGATAATGTTACTTGTAAGAAACTTACTTTATTTGTCGCTACGGAGACAAGGATTAGTGATTTAGAAGTAGCTAAAACACTGTGGCTGGACTTTAGCCGCTAGCTAGCTAGCATGTCTTAAAGCAGCTCTTCCTGAGGGTGTTTCAGTGTTATAACTTCACCTTTATCTTTACTTTTTACACCAAAATGCGTCCGTTCTCCCTTTTCGGTCTACACACTGTGTCTGCTTGTAAGTACTCTGTGTGTGCGCGCTGCCGAACATGCTCCTCTGCTCGTAAAACCAGCAATGACACCAACGTGACGACGACAGGAACGTGGGGGGTTGTGGACCGGTACTTTTGAGAGGCGGTATAGTACCGAATATGATTCATTAGTATCGCGGTACTATACCAATACCGGCATACCGTACAACCCTAGTGTGTACTGCAGTTTTTGGGGTCTTTGTCTTAAGAAATATGCGACATTACCTCGTTCTAAAGCTTAGTGATGTGTCAGATCAGGGGTCACCAACCTTTTTGAAACCAAGAGCTACTTCTTGGGTAGTGATTAATGGGAAGGGCTACCAGTTTGATACACACTTCAATAAATTGCCAGAAATAGCCAATTTGCTCAATTTACCTTTAACTCTATGTTATTATTAATAATTAATGATATTTACACTTAATTGAACGGTTTAAAAGAGGAGAAAACACGAAAAAAATGACAATTTAATTTTGAAACATAGTTTATCTTCAATTTCGACTCTTTAAAATTCAAAATTCAACCGAAAAAAAGAAGAGAAAAACTAGCTAATTCGAATCTTTTTGAAAAAATTAAAAAAATAATTTATGGAACATCATTAGTCATTTTTCCTGATTGAGATTAATTTTAGAATTTTGATGATATGTTTTAAATAGGTTAAAATCCAATCTGCACTTTGTTAGAATATATAACAAATTGGACCAAGCTATATTTCTAACAAAGACAAATCATTATTTCTTCTAGATTTTCCAGAACAAAAATTTTAAAAGAAATTCAAAAGACTTTGAAGTAAGATTTACATTTGATTCTACAGATTTTCTAGATTTGCCAGAATAATTTTTTGGAATTTTAATCATAATAAGTTTGAAGAAATATTTCACAAATATTCTTCGTCGAAAAAACAGAAGCTAAAATGAAGAATTAAATTAAAATTTGTTTATTATTCTTTACAATAAAATTTTTTTTTTACTTGAACATTGATTTAAATTGTCAGGAAAGAAGAGGAAGGAAATTAAAAGGTAAAAAGGTATATGTGTTTAAAAATCCTAAAATCATTTTTAAGGTTGGATTTTTTCTCTAAAATTGTCTTTCTGAAAGTTATAAGAAGCAAAGTAAAAAAAATAATGAATTTATTTAAACAAGTGAAGACCAAGTCTTTAAAATATTTTCTTGGATTTTCAAATTCTATTTGAGTTTTGTCTCTCTTAGAATTAAAAATGTCGGGCAAAGCGAGACCAGCTTGTTAGTAAATAAATACAATTTAAAAAATAGAGGCAGCTCACTGGTAAGTGCTGCTATTTGAGCTATTTTTAGAACAGGCCAGCGGGCTACTCATCTGGTCCTTACGGGCTACCTGGTGCCCGCGGGCACCGCGTTGGTGACCCCTGTGTCAGATGTATCAGATTGTGGGTGTTTTTATTTTATTTACCTTTCACTTTCATATTTTGCTGTGTTTGTTGCATTTTTGTTGCTCGCTTGATTGTAAAATATGTCGATCGAGCAGGGGTGTGACGTTCAAATGTTGTCAATATTCAGTGTTTTATCCTTCATAGTTAATATTGTGAATCCCACATTCTTTATTTTCATGTACATTCTTTCATTCATAATAATTCCATTCCGTTTTTTAAGGCGGTCTGTCATAAAGTTCTTAGTTTTTGTGAGGTTTTGTATTAGTGTGTCTAAAAATCAGATATACCGGCCCCCAGACACATTTCGGCTTCAAACCAACAGAGTCAGAACAACAAGCCACCGACAGTCCCGTTATAATGCGCCTTTTTCTGTGGCTCTCCAAATGGAACTGTGGTGGGCCACAAGTGTATGGGAAACACTGACTGTTATGAAGTTATTATTCACGAAATAAACTGCAGTGCAAAATTGTTAACTCACAATGCAAATTAGTCATTTACACACAAATATGCAAGTGGTAAGTTAGCACCTCCCCTTCCTCACTAACTGTCACAGTCACTTTTGCGGAGTGTTCTCAAAACAAGGCACAAAGTGGCGAGCAGTGTTACAGTAACGCCGTTATTTTCGGCGGTAACTAGTAGTCTAACGTGTTATTTTTTTGTATTCAGTAACTCAGTTACCGTCACTACATGATGCGTTACTGCGTTATTTTTTTATGTAGTATCAGCTAGAAACAGAAGATTGGAGTGTGTTTTATTGGAGAGTTGCAGTGTCGTCCTTCTGGAATCTTCTTGTGTCACAACGGGGACAAGAGAAGAGGCGCGCTCTGTGTGTGTCTGGGTGTGGGTGTGGGAAGGGGTGAGGGGTGTGTGTCTGTGTTTACTAACAAAACATCATGGCGGAGCTGATGTCGAGTTTCTTAACATGGAGATATTCTCACTACTTTTCTTTTGTCGAGCACAAAGAAAAGAACATTTTAGTTACCGTATTTTTCGGACTATAAGTGGCAGTTTTTTTCATAGTTTGGCCGGGGGTTGCGACTTATACTCGGGAGCGACTTATGTGTGAAACGATTAACACATTAGCGTCAAATATCAAATAATATTATTGATGTCATTCACATAAGAGACTAGACGTATAAGATTTCATGGGATTTAGCGATTAGGAGTGACAGATTGTTTGGTAAACGTATAGCAGGGGTCACCAACCTTTTTGAAAGCAAGAGCTACTTCTTGGGTAGTGATTAATGCGAAGGGCTACCAGTTTGATACACACTTAAATAAATTGCCAGAAATAGCCAATTTGCTCAATTTACCTTTAACTCTATGTTATTATTAATAATTAATGATATTTACACCTAATTGAACGGTTTAAAAGAGGAGAAAACATGAAAAAAATTACAATTAAATTTTGAAACATAGTTTGTCTTCAATTTTGACTCTTTAAAATTCAAAATTCAACCGAAAAAAAGAAGAGAAAAACTTAAAAAAATAATTTATGGAACATCATTAGTAATTTTTCCTGATTAAGATTAATTTTAGAATTTTGATGACATGTTTTAAATAGGTTAAAATCCAATCTACACTTTGTTAGAATATATAGCAAATTGGACCAAGCTATATTTCTAACAAAGACAAATGACTATTTTTTCTAGATTTTCCAGAACAAAAATGTAAAAAAAAATTCAAAAGACTTTGAAATAAGATTTAAATTTGATTCTACAGATTTTCTGGATTTGCCAGAATAATTTTTTTGAATTTTAATCATAAGTTTGAAGAAATATTTCACGAATATTCTTCGTCGGAAAAATAGAAGCTAAAATGAAGAATTAAATTAAAATGTATTTATTATTCTTTACAATAAAAAAAATAAATGTACTTGAACATTGATTTAAATTGTCAGTAAGGAAGAGGAAGGAATTTAAAAGGTAAAAAGGTATATGTGTTTAAAAATCCTAAAATCATTTTTAAGGTTGGATTTTTTTCTCTAAAATTGTCTTTCTGAAAGTTATAAGAATCAAAGTAAAACAATTAATGAATTGATTTAAACAAGTGTTTTAAGTCTTTAAAATATTTTCTTGGATTTTCAAATTCTATTTGAGTTTTGTCTCTCTTAGAATTAAAAATGTCGGGCAAAGCGAGAACCAGCTTGCTAGTAAATAAATACAATTTAAAAAATCGAGGCAGCTCACTGGTAAGTGCTGCTATTTGAGCTATTTTTAGAACAGGCCAGCGGGCTACTCATCTGGTCCTTACGGGCTACCTGGTGCCCGCGGGCACCGCGTTGGTGACCCCTGACGTATAGCATGTTCTATATGTTATAGTTATTTGAATGACTCTTACCATAATATGTTACGTTAACATACCAGTTGGTTATTTATGCCTCATATAACGTACACTTATTCAGCCTGTTGTTCACTATTCTTTAGACATGTTAAATTGCCTTTCAAATGTCTATTCTTGCTGTTGGCTTTTATCAAATACATTTCCCCAAAAAATGCGACTTATACTCCAGTGCGACTTATATACACTACCGTTCAAAAGTTTGGGGTCACCCAAACAATTTAGTGGAATAGCCTTCATTTCTAAGAACAAGAATAGACTGTCGAGTTTCAGATGAAAGTTCTCTTTTTCTGGCCATTTTGAAGCGTTTAACCGACCCCACAAATGTGACGCTCCAGAAACTCAATCTGCTCAAAGGAAGGTCAGTTTTGTAGCTTCTGTATCGAGCTAAAGTGTTTTCAGATGTGTGAACATGATTGCACAAGGGTTTTCTAATCATCAATTAGCCTTCTGAGCCAATGAGCAAACACATTGTACCATTAGAACACTGGAGTGATAGTTGCTGGAAATGGGCCTCTATACACCTATGTAGATATTGCACCAAAAAGCAGAGATTTGCAGCTAGAATAGTCATTTACCACATTAGCAATGTATAGAGTGTACTTCTTTAAAGTTAAGACTAGTTTAAAGTTATCTTCATTGAAAAGTCCTTCAAAAATAAGGACATTTCAATGTGACCCCAAACTTTTGAACGGTAGTGTATGTTTTTTTTCCTTCTTTATTATGCATTTTCGGCCGGTGCGACTTATACTCTGGCGCGACTTATACTCCGAAAAATACGGTAAATGTAAATTGTGTCTACTGCCCAAAACAGCAATTCAAATCTGCTGAAACAGCTACAAAAGCAACATGCTTCGACGAAGCTAGTAAAGAGAGGCACAGACTCCGAAGCCACTTCACCTCCACTTAAGGATCTTTAACGGAGGGACTGCTAGCCAGGACAATATTGATAGAGCCATGTGCTAGAAGACATGCGGGCTATTTCTACAGTGGAGTCGCCCGCTTTCAGGCAGCTAATTAGCATGATACTGGTGTCAAACGGCAAATGGCACGGAAAAAATGTTCACATACCTGGACACAGAGGACAGTGAGCACATAAACATGGAAAGCGAGCTAAAGAAAACACTCCAAACTCTGCCTCTGCTCATTATTCATCACTGAATGTACACACACTCTGTCAATTCTATTATATACTCTTTCATTCTAGACTTCTAGAGTGTTTGATGATCACATCACTCTAAATGTATAGACCAGGGGTCACCAACCTTTTTGAAAGCAAGAGCTACTTCTTGGGTAGTGATTAATGCGAAGGGCTACCAGTTTGATACACACTTAAATACATTGCCAGAAATAGCCAATTTGCTCAATTTACCTTTAACTCTATGTTATTATTAATAATTAATGATATTTACACTTAATTGAACGGTTTAAAAGAGGAAAAAACACGAAAAAAAAATGACAATTAAATTTTGAAACATAGTTTATCGTCAATTTTGACTCTTTACAATTCAAAATTCAACCGAAAAAAAGAAGAGAAAAACTAGCTAATTCGAATCTTTTTGAAAAAATTAAAAAAAGAATTTATGGAACATCATTAGTAATTTTTCCTGATTAAGATTAATTTTAGAATTCTGGTGACATATTTTAAAAAGGATAAAATCCAATCTACACTTTGTTAGAATATATAACAAATTGGACCAAGCTATATTTCTAACAAAGACAAATAATTATTTCTTCTAGATTTTCCAAAACAAAAATTTTCAAAGAAATTCAAAAGACTTTGAAATAAGATTTAAATTTGATTCTACAGATTTTCTAGATTTGCCAAAATATTTTTTTTGAATTTTAATCATAATAAGTTTGAAGAAATATTTCACAAATATTCTTCGTGGAAAAAACAGAAGCTAAAATGAAGAATTAAATTAAAATGTATTTATTATTCTTTACAATAAAAAAAAAAAAATTTACTTGAACATTGATTTAAATTGTCACTAAGGAAGAGGAAGGAATTTAAAAGGTAAAAATGTATATGTGTTTAAAAATCCTAAAATCATTTTTAAGGTTGTATTTTTTTCTCTAAAATTGTCTTTCTGAAAGTTATAAGAATCAAAGTAAAACAATTAATGAATTTATTTAAACAAGTGAAGACCAAGTCTTTAAAATATCTTCTTGGATTTTCAAATTCTATTTGAGTTTTGTCTCTCTTAGAATTAAAAATGTCGGGCAAAGCGAGACCAGTTTGCTAGTAAATAAATAACATTTAAAAAATAGAGGCAGCTCACTGGTAAGTGCTGCTATTTGAGCTATTTTTAGAACAGGCCAGCGGGCTACTCATCTGGTCCTTACGGGCTACCTGGTGCCCGCGGGCACCACGTTGGTGACCCCTGGTATAGACTATAAAGTTCACAAACATAAAGAGGGATGCTAGTGGGCCAGGCCAATCTTTCCTTATCTCTAAACTAAAACTGGGGAAATGCGTAGAGTGTTCTGGGCTTCAGTACAGTGTTGATCTCATGAATACATAATTT
Organism: Entelurus aequoreus; assembly: GCF_033978785.1. NCBI lineage: Eukaryota > Metazoa > Chordata > Actinopteri > Syngnathiformes > Syngnathidae > Entelurus > Entelurus aequoreus. The sequence goes on along the minus strand of NC_084756.1, from coordinate 38,283,487 downwards.
TATTTCACAATTCCTTGAGAGAAAAAAATGCCTGGTTAGGCTTTGTGTATGTCATGTGTGCCTTCCTTGGGTGAAGCCAGCTTTACAGCTATGTTGTTATTATGCGGTTTGTTACTTAGGTATGTTACGTTGCAGCTATTTAAAATAGTTTTGTCAATTTGTTCTGGCCTGAAACAAATTGGCCCTTTGAAACATATCTTTGTCTTTGTGTGTTGTATGTAGAGCACATTGCTTAGCAGAGATCAACACATTGTATTATTGTCCAGTGCAGTAACAGTACTGAAATGAAGGCTAAAAGGGAATTAATGGGAGATTTTTTTTTTAAAAAAAGAAGAAAAAATAAGTAACTAAATAGTTACTTTTCACAGTAACGCATTACTTTTTGGTGTAAGTAACCGAGTTAGTAACTGAGTTACTTTTGAAATAAAGTAACTAGTAACTGTAACTAGTAACCAACCCAACACTGGTGGTGAGACAGCAGTGCACACAGGCGAGGCGTGGGCGGCGGTACTTACGGCAAACTGAAGGTTAGCGAGACAGAAGAACGTGCAGAGAGGAAATAAAAAGACAATCAGAATGGCGACAAAGAGGACAGATGGGACTTCAATGGTAACGTCAATCAAAGCGGCCACAAAAAGAGTACAAGGAAAATGAGTGACGAAAAGTAGAGGGGAAGATTCAACGTGGTGAGCATCTAACGCGGGGGTGTCCAAACTGCAACGCTACGGCGTCTTTAGTCATGAGTTTAATAAAGAATCAGGCCCACTGCGGAACTGGCCGCATTCTAGTGAAAATTGCGAGTAAATTAGGTCAATGATCATGAATAATGCGTAAAAGTGTGTACAGTACAGCATTCACTTATATGACCCCATCCAAACAACCTTCCATAGTCATGGCGCGGGAAAAAAAAAAAAAAAAAAAAATGCAACCAACATAAAAAATCCTGGTCACAGATAACACAACCTGCTCACTGAACTTTGTGGATATTGTATAAAAAAAACAACAACATCCAAACACTGTAACCGTAAAAAAAATAAATCGGAATGACTCTTATTTGAATTCATTACAATTAGGGATGTCCGATAATATCGGCCTGCCGATATTATCGGCCGATAAATGCGTTAAAATGTAATATCGGAAATTATCGGTATCGGTTTTTTTATTATCTGTATCGGGTTTTTTTTTTTTTTTTTTAATTTTTATTAAATCCACATAAAAAACACAAGATACACTTACAATTAGTGCACCAACCCAACAAACCTCCCTCCCCCCATTTCTTTCTGTTATCAATATTCTGGTTCCTACATTATATATCAATATATATCAATACAGACTGCAAGGGATACAGTCCGTAAGCACACATGATTGTGCGTGCTGCTGCTCCACTAATAGTACTAACCTTTAACACTTCATTTGACTCATTTTCATTCATTACTAGTTTCTATGTAACTGTTTTTATATTGTTTTACTTTCTTTTTTATTCAAGAAAATGTTTTTAATTTAGTTATCTTATTTTTTTTTTTTTTTTTAAAAGTACCTTATCTTCACCATACCTGGTTGTCCAAATTAGGCATAATAATGTGTTAATTCCACGACTGCATATATCGGTTGATATCGGTATCGGTAATTAAAGAGTTGGACAATATCGGCAAAAAGCCATTATCGGACATCCCTAATTACAATGATAGAGGGGGAAAACACAACTCCACACTTCTCCATGTTGAACACATTTTAGCTGCTTGATTACAAAACTTTAAGGGTGTGGTCACGTAAGTAAACAAAGTAGAGGTCGAACTTTCACATACTCGTAATATCCAATTATATATCCATTATATTCATATAATATCTACACATACAGTACAGGTCAAAGGTTTGGACACACCTTCTCCTCATTTAATGCCTTTTCTTTATTTTCATGACTATTTACATTGTAGATTGTCACATCAAAACTATGAATGAACACATGTGGAGTTATGTACTTAACAAAAAAAGGTGAAATAACTGAAGACATTATTTGTATTCGGGTTTCTTCAAAATAGCCACCTTTTGCTCTGATTACTGCTTCGCACACTCTTGCCCTGCAAAAAGTGAAATCTAAGTAAGATGAAATATGTCAAATAAGGGTGACATTTGCTTATTTTCTGTCTGATAAGATCATTCTTCTCACTAAGCAGATTTTATGTTAGAGTGTTTTACTCGTTTTAAGTGTTTTGCTCCTAAATGATGTCAGTAAGATATTACAGCTTGTTGCTGAGATTTGATGAGCTATATTGAGTAAAACATGCTTGAAACTAGAATATCAACTGTTGTGTCATCAACACTCACAAGTAGAAAACTACTTTTTTAAAGTCATCATTTCTTATTTCAAGCATGAAAAAAAAACATCCTGACTTTGACACAATTGTGTCTCATAATTAAAACAGATGACAGCCCAATGCTGTTTTATTTTCAATGAAACAATAGAAAATAGGTACCCATATAGTAGTACAGTTGGCACAGTACAGTAAACTGACAGTTATTATTTAAACATTTAACATGTGACATTTCCGACAATTTTGAACAGAAATAGTTCATGCACATTCAGATCAATTCTTCAAAAGTACAATAAAAAAAAAAAATTCAAAAAAAATCATATATATATATATATATACATATATATATATTCCTTGCACACTAATTGACTGAAAGAGCACGCACTTGGCGCGATGATGTCATGTTATCGATGGGAAAATGCATTTTTAGACAATATGATTTGCCTGAGCGTTGCCTTTTTGCCTTTCCATTAAGAACAATAAACTAGTTTTTAGTATAAGTTTGCTGGTTCCAAGAAATGTAATGCAGAGCGCATATCATTATGTCAAGATAATGGCACTAGCATTTACTTCATTTAAGAATATTTTTCAACATATTAAGAAAAAAGGTCTCATATTTGTTTTTTACATCAAGAAAAGTGCACTTGTTATTAGTGAGAATATACTTATTTGAAGCTATTTTGGGGTTCATTGAGGTTCGCTAATTTTACTTGTTTTGGAAAGTCTTGACAGGCCAAATTTTCTTGTTCTATTGGCAGATAATTTTGCTTAGTTCAAGTAAAATGCCCCTCACTTTAGTATTTTTTGTTCTTGTTTTTGAACACTGACTTTTTGTAGTGTGGCATTCTCTCCATGAGCTTCAAGAGGTACACTGCAAAGTCAGTGTTCAAAAACAAGGACAAAAAATACAAAAATGAGGGGCATTTTATTTGAACTAAGCAAAATTATCCGCCAATAGAACAAGAAAATTTGGCTTGTCAAGACTTTCCAAAACAAGTCAAATTAGCTAACCTCAATGAACCCAAAAATAGCTTAAAATAAGTATATTCTCACTAATAACAAGTGCACTTTTCTTGGTAGAAAAAAACAAAAGAGACCCTTTTGCTCAATATGTTGAAAACTATTCTTAAATGAAGTAAATGCTAGTGCCATTATCTTGACATAATGATATGCGCTCGGCATGACATTTTTTGAAAGCAGCAAACTTATACTAAAAACTAGTTTATTGTTCTTAATGGAAAGGCAACAAGGCAAGCGCTTGTTACTCTCGGGGTCTCCTAGCCACTCAGGCAAATCATATTGTCGAAAAATGCATTTTTCCATGGATAACATGACATCATCGCACCAAGTGCGTGCTCTTTCAGTCAATTAGTGCGCATATATACAGCCCGGCCCCCGGCCAAATTTTTTTAAATTGTAATTTTGAGGAATTGATCTGAATGTGCATGAACTATTTCTGTTCAAAATTGTTAGAAATGTTAAATGTTTAAATATCAACTGTCAGTTTACTGTACTGTGCCAACTGTACTACTATATGAGTTAGGGTTGCAACTAACGATTAATTTGATAATCGATTAATCTGTCGATTATTACTTCGATTAATCGATTAATAATCGGATAAAAGAGACAAACTACATTTCTATCCTTTCCAGTATTTTATTGAAAAAACCAGCATACTGGCACCATACTTATTTTGATTATTGTTTCTCAGCTGTTTGTACATGTTGCAGTTTATAAATAAAGGTTTATTTAAAAAAAAATTTAAAAAAAATTTAAAAAAATATATTAAAAAGCCTCTGCGCATGCGCATAGCATAGATTCAACGAATCGATGACTAAATTAATCGCCAACTATTTTTATAATCGATTGTAATCGATTTAATCGATTAGTTGTTGCAGCCCTAATATGAGTACCTATTTTCTATTGTTTCATTGAAAATAAAACAGCAAAGTCCATTTGGCTGTCATCTGTTTTAATTATGACACACAATTGTGTCAAAGTCATGATTTTTTTTTTCATGCTTGAAATAAGAAATGATGACTTTAAAAAAAGTAGTTTTATACTTGTGAGTGTTGATGACACAGCTTTGCAACAGTTGATATTCTAGTTTCAAGCATGTTTTACTCAATATAGCTCATCAAATCTCAGCCTTACTGAGATCATTTAGGAGCAAAACACTTAAAACAAGTAAAACACTCGAACATAAAATCTTATGTATGGCTGCGCAAGTCCCGGGATGACCAAAATGTCCATAACGAGTCCCACGGGGAGGGGGGGATAAAAGTTCGAAAAGTCGGCAAAAGTCCCAAAAATGTTAAAAATACCTACCCAGGTTCGAGTCCCACATGTCCCGCTGCCGGCCACCCAAAATGTCCAAAACGCGCCCAGCAAAGTCCCACGGGAAGGCGGGGAGAAAAGTGAGAAAAGTCTGTAAAATGTTCAAAAATCACACCCTTGTGGGACTCGAACCTGGGTAGGTATTTTGAACATTTTTGGGGACTATTGCCGACTTTTCTCACTTTTCTCCCCCCACTTCCCGTGGGACTTTGCTGGGTGCGTTTTGGACTTGTGGGGCGTATTTTGCACACAATTGGGACTTTTGACCATTTTGGCCGCCTTTTCCCCTCTTCTTCCCCGACTTCCTGTGCACCATTGCTGGGTGTGATTTGGACATTTGGACAAAAAATAGTTTCAAGCATGTTTTACTCAATATAGCTTATCAAATCTCAGCAACAAGCTGTAATATCTTACTGACATCATTTAGGAGCAAAACACTTAAAACAAACATAAAATCTGCTTAGTGAGAAGAATGATCTTATCAGACAGAAAATAAGCAAATATCACCCTTATTTGACATATTTCATCTTACTTAGATTTCACTTTTTGCAGTGTATGTATACAGTATTGTTACTCTACAGCAGGGGTCACCAACCTTTTTAAAACCAAGAGCTACTTCTTGGGTAGTGATTAATGTGAAGGGCTACCAGTTTGATACACACTTCAATAAATTGCCAGAAATAGCCAATTTGCTCAATTTACCTTTAACTCTATGTTATTATTAATAATTAATGATATTTACACTTAATTGAACGGTTTAAAAGAGGAGAAAACACGAAAAAAATGACAATTAAATTTTGAAACATAGTTTATCTTCAATTTCGACTCTTTAAAATTCAAAATTCAACCGAAAAAAAGAAGAGAAAAACTAGCTAATTTGAATCCTTTTGAAAAAATAAAAAAAATAATTTATGGAACATCATTAGTAATTTTTCCTGATTAAGATTAATTTTAGAATTTTGATGACATGTTTTAAATAGGTTAAAATCCAATCTGCACTTTGTTAGAATATAGAACAAATTGGACCAAGCTATATTTCTAACAAAGACAAATCATTATTTCTTCTAGATTTTCCAGAACAAAAATGTTAAAAGAAATTCAAAAGACTTTGAAATAAGATTTAAATTTGATTCTACAGATTTTCTAGATTTGCCAGAATATTTTTTTTGGATTTTAATCAGAATAAGTTTGAAGAAATATTTCACAAATATTCTTCGTCGAAAAAACAGAAGCTAAAATGAAGAATTAAATAAAAATGTTATTATTATTATTTACAATAAAAAAATTTTTTTTACTTCAACATTGATTTAAATTGTCAGTAAAGAAGAGGAAGGAATTTAAAAGGTAAAAAGGTATATGTGTTTAAAAATCCTAAAATCATTTTTAAGGTTGCATTTTTTTCTCTAAAATTGTCTTTCTGAAAGTTATAAGAAGCAAAGTAAAAAAAATTATGAATTTATTTGAACAAGTGAAGACCAAGTCGTTAAAATATTTTCTTGGATTTTCAAATTCTATTTGAGTTTTGTCTCTCTTAGAATTAAAAATGTCGGGCAAAGCGAGACCAGCTTGCTAGTAAATAAATACAATTTAAAAAATAGAGGCAGCTCACTGGTAAGTGCTGCTATTTGAGCTACTTTTAGAACAGGCCAGCGGGCTACTCATCTGGTCCTTACGGGCTACCTGGTGCCCGCGGGCACCGCGTTGGTGACCCCTGATCTACACTTTCGATCCCCGGCCAATTTTTTTTTATCCCAATGGATAAAGTTTGGACACCCCTGATCGGACAGAAAGTTGAACCTGCGGGTGTCGCTCACCGTTCCGCTACGCGCACGTTGCATGGGATTCATATCAGGAGATGTACTCATCAGACCCGAGCTTCCTGCATAATTCTCTCCCCAGCTGTACTGGTTGGGATCTGGACAGGACAAATACGTGAATAATATTATCGTTAGGTGCAACTTGCGAGTGTTCATGTCTTACTGTCCTCCTCTGCTCCTTTGAGGAACGCTCCGATGGCTCCCAGATAGCCTTCGTGTCTCAGGAACAAGGCTTGCACTTCGCCCTGCGCACACAAAAGTAGGCCACATTGTTTCAGAGACGCCACTCCCGCTTGTCGGCTTCAGCAGCGCTGCAAAGACTGGTTCTGTTTCATGTCAGCAGAGGAAGTGGGCGTTGCCTTGGTGAAGAAGTTGATGCTGTAGGTGATGGTGTGCATGGTGACTGGATGTCCTCTGATGAAGAACCCTCCAAAGTAGACCCGAGACAGGTCGTGGAGTTTGGCGTAGAGGCAGGCCAGCTGCCCGATGTCGTTGCTGATCATGTGGAGTAAACTCTTGGCCATGTCTTCTTTGGAGAACTCTGCAACGCACAACACTTCTAATGACCAATAGCGTGGCTGCTGTGATGTACTAAAATGTACACAATACTGTATGTACATTTAGCTCATGAGGCTTGTTTAAAGCCTAGAAAAGGCACAACAAAGTGATGCTCTTTTTCAACGGCATGCAGTGTTTCCCACACATTCATTTATTTGTGGCGGCCCACCACGAAAGAATTAAGGCCGCACAAAAAAAAAAAAATTTTTTTTTTTTTTTTTTTTTAAATTTACATTTTTTTTTAATTTTTTTTTTTTGTGTGTCCTGTCAAGCTTCTCAGGCAAATCATACAGTTGATGTAGATGCCCCTATCGGCTGTTCAGATTTACTTTACAAAAGAGAAGTGTAGGATCAAGATTTTTGGAGCTCTTTGTTCAGTGGATCAGGGGCCGTACTTATCAAGCTTCTTAGAGTGCCATTTTACACTTAAGTCCTGAGAATTTGCGAAATTTAGTCCTACTCTCAAACTTAAGAATAAAAGCTTTTTATCAACGTTCTTAAGTCTAAGAATCACTCCTACTCTCCACGATATTTAAGAGACCTTCAGAGGTGTCTTAAGTGGTTAGGAGTTGCCAGCAGGGGATGGCACTGAGGCGAGAGAGACGTGCGCGAACGTTCAGGGAACGGAACAATGTTTTTTTTTTTTTTGATGACGAGCAGCTGATCAAACGGTATCGTTTAGACAGAGCGGATATTATTTTTGTCACAGATTTAATACTTTTCGATTCCTTGTTGATTTCTGCATGTGTCTGCAGTGGGCTAGTATATATAGAGCCACCCACACCAGTTTCAAATTAGTTGATGAATTGGAAAGAAAATGTTATGACAGTAGCGTATGTGTGTGGCCGTGAGGTGAGTGACGTCAGTGAGTGTGTGGGCGAGAGAAGAGAGGGAGCGGTAGCGTGAGTGCCGGCGGGGACTAGTTTGTTTTGTATTATTTTGTAGTTTATTGTCAAAATATACACTCCCATTGTCCACTTAAATATTTCCAAGATATTTCTTTATTCTTAGACAACGGATTCCCTTCCGTGATTGGTCATTTCTATGGACACAGAAATGACGTCACCTAAAATTCCGTTTACGGCACATAGTAATGTCGTAATTCAGCTCTGAGTGTGACACTTAAGATTCAGTCCTACACTTCGCTGAAAGTGTGAGTAAGACGCTTGATAACTAACTTTTAAGTGCAGCTTTCAGCCAAGAATTTATTTACTCTTAAGTCAACTCTTAGCAGACTTCTTAGGAGTCATTCTAAGAAGCTTGATAAGTACGGCCCCTGATGTTTGATGAAGCTCTGTGTCTATCTACCACCACTACTGTTTTCTGTTTATCTGTTACTGACTGTGGCAGGACACCTCTGCCTCTGTTTCACTTTATGTTGCTGGTAAATAATATGGTTGTAGTAGTAGGCTAAAGTTAAATTATTTAGTATGCACTAATTAAAGGGGCAGAGCTTTAAGAGACATTTTAGCTTTTATATTTTTATAAGATATTTTTTTTGTAAGAACCACAATTAATAAATATATTTCAGTGAATAACTTATTGTTCAAATCTGTATATAAATATGTACATAAAGTGTTGTAATTATATTGTAAAATGGATGGATGGATGGACGTTTAAAACAAAACTGTTATTAATTAGTAAGTATACATTTTTTGAGCCTTTTTAGAGAAAATCATATTGTAGTATATTATGCAAATTACTCGATGATGTCATTGTGACCACGCCCATAGCCACGCCCCCACCGCCACAGGTATCTTGGCAGTTTATGGGAAACACTGGGCATGGTACACTGCAAAAAGTGAAATCTAAGTAAGATGAAATATGTCAAATAAGGGTGATATTTGCTTATTTTCTGTCTGATAAGATCATTCTTCTCACTAAGCAGATTTGATGTTAGAGTGTTTTACTTGTTTTAAGTGTTTTGCTCCTAAATGATGTCAGTAAGATATTACAGCTTGTTGCTGAGATTTGATGAGCTATATTGAGTAAAACATGCTTGAAACTAGAATATCAACTGTTGTGTCATCAACACTCACAAGTAGAAAACTACTTTTTTAAAGTCATCATTTCTTATTTCAAGCATGAAAAAAAAGAAAAATCATGACTTTGACACAATTGTGTCTCATAATTAAAACAGATGACAGCCAAATGGACTTTGCTGTTTTATTTCCAATGAAACAATAGAAAACACGTACTCATATAGTAGTACAGTTGGCACAGTACAGTAAACTGACAGTTAATATTTAAACATTTAACATGTGACATTTCTAACAATTTTGAACAGAAATAGTTCATGCACATTCAGATACATTCTTCAAAATGACAATTAAAAATGTTTTGGCCGGGGGCCGGGCTGTATATATGCGCACTAATTGACTGAAAGAGCACGCACTTGGCGCGATGATGTCATGTTATCCATGGAAAAATGCATTTTTAGACAATATGATTTTGCCTGAGCGGCTAGGAGACCCCGAGAGTAACAAGCGCTTGCCTTGTTGCCTTTCCATTAAGAACAATAAACTAGTTTTTAGTATAAGTTTGCTGGTTCCAAGAAATGTAATGCCGAGTGCATATCATTATGTCAAGATAATGGCACTAGCATTTACTTCATTTAAGAATATTTTTCAACATATTGAGCAAAAAGGTCTCTTTTAGTTTTTTCTACCAAGAAAAGTGCACTTGTTATTAGTGAGAATATACTTATTTTAAGCTATTTTGGGGTTCATTGAAGTTAGCTAATTTTACTTGTTTTGGAAAGTCTTGACAAGCCAAATTTTCTTGTTCTATTGGCAGATAATTTTGCTTAGTTCAAGTAAAATACCCCTCATTTTTGTATGTTTTTTGTCTTGTTTTTGAACACTGACTTTTTGCAGTGTGCCAACACGCACCAGTTTGGAGCTGATTTTGAGAAAAAACCTAATTGCGATTTCTCTGGTGTGGTCTAATTTGGGATTTTTATATTTCATACATATAAAATGCATAAAACTGCAAAAATAACGAGTGACGGAAGACATAGTCAGTCAACATATTCTTGTCTCAAGGTGCCACACATTAGAACAACATGCAATCACTTTTAAAAATATTTGGATTTATGCTTTTGTCTACATCATGCAAGAAATAACCAACAAAAACTATACAAACTAGGGGTGTAACGGTACACAAATATTTCGGTCCAGTACATACCTCGGTTTAGAGGTCACGGTTCGGTTCATTTTCAGTACAGTAAGAAAACAACAAAATATACATTTTTGGGTTATTTAGTTACCAAATTTGCAAAATCTTCCACCAAAAATATTTTTCTTAGTGTAATATTTGATGTGAAGTAATGGGAACCTTGGATAGGTCAATAATTCAAAATAACATTGATTTTGATTCAATATTATGTTTTGAGCAATGACAGTTTGAAAGAAAAAAACAACAGCTTTGTTTTATTAGTCAACATTGCAACTTTTTCTAAATTACATTCAACCTTTAAGCTTTTTTATTTCACTTTTGTTATGTTTTTGTTTATTTGAATAGTATTTTTAGAATGTGCCGTGGGCCTTTAAAACATTAGCTGTGGGCCGCAAATGGCCTCCGGGGCACACATTTGACACCCCTGCTATAGATAATGAAAAATTAAATCTATGGATAAAAAGCAGAGCCTGGCAACTCATGCGCGTTTATCATAACTCTCTCTCTCTCTCTGCCCCTCCCTCACTAATGCTGCTGCAATTTGTTTTGTTTTTAAAGGCCTACTGAAAGCCACTACTAGCGACCACGCAGTCTGATAGTTTATATATCAATGATGACATCTTAACATTGCAACACATGCCAATACGGCCGGGTTAACTTATAAAGTGACATTCTAAATTTCCCGCCACACTTCCGGTTGAAAAACTCCTTTGGATATGATTTATGCGCGTGACGTCACAAAATCCACGGAAGTGGTTGGACCCCATCGGACCCGATACAAAAACCTCTTGTTTTCTTCGACAAAATTCCACAGTATTGTGGACATCTGTGTTGGTGAATCTTTTGCAATTTGTTTAATGAACAATGGAGGCTGCAAGGAAGAACGTTGTAGGTGGGATCGATCGGTGTCTTAGCGGCTAAGTACAATACTTACAGCAACACAACAAGGACTACTTACTACGCCTAGCCGATGCTTGCCGCCAAACCCACGGATGAAATCCTTCGTCGCGCCGTCGATCGCTGGAACGCAGGTGAGCACGGCTGTTGATGGGAAGATGAGGGCTGGCTGGCGTAGGTGGAGCGCTAATGTTTTTAATAGTTCTGTGAGGTCCGGTTGCTAAGTTGCTAAATTAGCCTTAGCGTCGTTAGCAACAGCATTGTTAAGCCTTACCAGGCTGAGAATTTTTAACCGTGTAGTTACATGTACATGGTTTAATAGTATTGTTGATCTTCTGTCTATCCTTCCAGTCAGGGGTTTATTTCTTTTGTTTCTATCTTCATTTGAGAACGATGCTATCACATTAGCTCCGTAGCTAAGTGTGTCACCGATGTATTGTCGTGGAGATAAAAGTCACTTTAAATGTCCATTTCGCGTTCTCGACTCTCATTTTCAAGAGGATATAGTATCCCAGGTGGTTTAAAATACAAATCCCTGATCCACAATAGAAAAAGGAGAGTGTGGAATCCAATGAGCCAGCTTGTACCTAAGTTACGGTCAGAGCAAAAAAAGATACATCCTGCACTGCACTCTAGTCCTTCACTCTCACGTTCCTCATCCACGAATCTTTCATCCTCGCTCAAATTAATGGGGTAATCGTCACTTTCTCGGTCCGAATCTCTCTCGCTCCATTGTAAACAACGGGGAATTGTGAGGAATACTAGCTCCTGTGACGTCACGCTACTTCCGCTACAGGCAAGGCTTTTTTTTTATCAGCGAGCAAAAGTTGCGAACTTTATCGTCGATTTTCTCTACTAAATCCTTTCAGCAAAAATATGGCAATATCGCGAAATGATCAAGTATGACACATAGAATGGATCTGCTATTCCCGTTTAAATTTTAAAAAAAATAATTTCAGTAGGCCTTTAATATGTCCGTGTGGAAACTCGTTCGGTACACCTCCGAACCGAACCGGAACCCCCGTACAGAAACGGTTCAATACAAATACACGTACTGTTACACCCCTACTGTTAAATAAACGAGCAACGCACAAAGTAAGACGTCTTTCTCCCCGTTTGAAGCGAGAGATGAAGAAACAATTCTTTATTGGCCAACATGTCTATCACTCAAATGGCGGTGACGGCGTGTGGGGAAAAAAAAAAAAAAAACGTGATCGCACTAATTAAAACCTGGATGTCATTTAATGGTGCAGTTTTTTTTGCAAACAACCGTGTTTCACCTGTGTCAGCAGTGGCAGACTTCCCGAAGCTGCTGGCAATCAGATCCCCTGTGAGTCCCAAAGATCCGTAGGATCCTCCGTAAATGTCTTTGACGAGCATGTCCACGCTGGTGTGCTGCCCCTTGGAGGCCAGCTGCAGCAGCTCGTCAAATCTCTGCGGTGGGACGAGAAAAGGTCAGGTCCATGAGAACGGAAGGATAATAATTCCAGACCCTGAGATGCAACCAATGGATTCCAGTTGATTCCGACAACGTCGTGAGAATAATGATGTCCATTGAACTTGAGGGCTGGTGGTCAATTACCTTTGTTTTGGTGAGCAGAGCCCCAAGGCCCCAGAAGGTCCCTCCGCCTATTGAGCTTCCTCCTATGCGCTCAAATCTGTCCTCGGACTCAACCTGTTACGAGAAGGACAGTCAGACAAGACGCTTCTAATACGACACTCTTTTAGACGGGACCTATGGGGAATTCTGTCTTTTCTGACTTGTAAATGTAATAATGTTGGATAAAGCGTCAAATCATGAGGTTCATGAATGTTGGCGTGAGCGTGCACGCAGTTTCAAATGCCTCTGTTCGCGGGGTTTTGCAGTATGGCTACGTCGTGACGTCAGAGGTGGGTAAACGTACCTCCCCCGCTGCTTCAGGCTACGAGGAAACACGAAAAAAACGAAGGTAAAGTATTATTTTCATCTAATCGTGTCATGTGGAACAGGCTTTGACATAAATGCTGCTAAAAGCAGCTTTTTCAAAAAAAAATCTGAATCGACCGGCGAGTGTGCAGGTGTACCTAATGTTGTGACCGGGTGAATCTATGTAATGTTTTATCGAGTTTGTTTGCAATCGTGTCTGGAAAAAAATAGCAGCGAAGACTTGAAGATATACATGGACTTTTTCAAAAGATATTACGTAGGGCTGCAACTAACGATTAATTTGATAATCGATTAATCTGTCGATTATTACGTCGATTAATCGATTAATACTCGGGTAAAAGAGACAAACTACATTTCTATCCTTTCCAGTATTTTATTGGAAAAAAACAGCATACTGGCACCATACTTATTTTGATTATTGTTTCTCAGCTGTTTGTAAATGTTGCAGTTTATAAATAAAGATTTATTTAAATAAATAAAAAAATTAAATAATTTTTTTTTTTTTTTTTTTTTTTTTTAAAAAAGCCTCTGCGCATGCGCATAGCATAGATCCAACGAATCGATGACTAAATTAATCGGCAACTATTTTTATAATCGATTTTAATCGATTTAATCGATTAGTTGTTGCAGCCCTAATATTACGATACTTTTGGAGAAGGCGGGATGTGGTTTAATTCAGGCTAAAATAAATGGTTATAAAAATGAAAAAAATATATAAATATATATATACATACACATATATACATATACCGTATATATAAAACATATATACAAATATAAATACATATATATGTATAATGAATATATATATATATGTGTATATACATATATATATATATATGTGTGTGTGTATATATATATATATATATATATATATATATATATATATATATATATATATATATATATATATATATATATATATATATATACTGTATATATATATAAATATATATATATGTGTGCATGTACATATATATATATATTAAATTAATTAATTAAAGTACCAATGATCGTCACACATATATATATATATGTGTATATATATATATATATATATATATATATATATATATATATATATATATATATATGTATACACACCCACACATGTACATAGGTGTACATATTATATTAATATAATGAATATGTAATTAATTATTAATATTAATATAATGAAAATATACATAATAATTAATATAATTGGATATTAAGAGTATGTGAACATTGGAGTCCTACCTTGTTTACTTTTGTGACAACCTCCTTAAAGTTTTGTAATCAATCAGAAATATCAAGCAGCCAAAATGCGCCAAACATGGTGTGTGACAAGTGTGGAGAGAGTGTTTTGCATTTTTGCCATCATTCTTTGTAATGGATTTAAACGCATGTGTTTTATGGTATCAACAAATTGTGTTATACTGTGTTATGTGTGTTTGCATTTTGTGTTGGTTCGATTTTTTTTTTTTTTTTTTGCACCATGACTAGGGAAGGTTGTTTGCATTGGGTCATATAAGTAAAAGCTGTATGATAAGTGGTCATAGACCTGAATTACTCATGTTGGCCACCAGATAGCAAGTATAGGTTTTACTATATATTTTAGGCCACAGTATAATTACACACAGTTTAAACAGTATCAGTGTGTTTGAATATTAAATCAATTGATTATTTGCTTCTAGATGGAGCCTGCGTACCTTAGTTTGAGAAACACTCATCTAGACTACAAGGAAGAGTTTCAATTGTAGACTCAAATCATCACTAGGTGCCCTTTAGATGCTCTTCTGTCCTGCAAGCCATTACCTTGACGATGGACACCCCGGAGCCGATGTTGACGAGCAGGTAAGGAAAGATGTCCGGTTGAGTCGTCTGAAAGCGAAACTCGGAGTCGGCGTGTTTGGCGTACACGAAGGCCTCGTGGGGAATGTTCCTCAGCACGAAGTTACATCCCTTGATGAGACACGTCATCTCATCCTCCTTGTCCACTCTGGACACGCAACACAAAGATGTCACATCGTCACACTGAAAAAACTGATGTCGTACGAGTGTGAAATTTAATCAAAATGTGGGTTTAATCCCAGGAACACCACGCTCGACTTTTGTTTCATCTGACCACAGAACTTTCCTCCAGAAGGTCTTATCTTTGTCCATGTGCTGTCAGATGAAACATAAATGGAGCTGTTTGGCCACAATAGCCAGCAATATGTGTGGAGGAGAAAAGGTGAGGCCTTTAATCAATTTCATCTCAATTGCTCTGTTGATTGCTATTCTAAATGTTGCTGGGCCGGGTTTGGTTTTGGTATTGGAATTGTATTATTATTGTGTTATTTTGTTGGGACTGATTACTAAAAATAAAAATACAAAATAAAAAAGTAAAAATAACCCTAACCGCAATGACTGTGACACAAAAACGGGGTCGGAATAAATAAGCTTTTGTTTCTTCCTACTATTTTTCGGACATGTTGCCAGGAGAAATGATGTGAAATGTATAATGCATATGTTCCTTTTGATTGTACATGCACTGTAAATGTATAATGTATTTATATTATTCACATGTGAATAATGCTGTACAATAGACTGTATTTATACTATTCACATGTGAATAATGCTGTATAATAGACTGTATTTATATTATTCACATGTGAATAATGCTGTATAACAGACTGTATTTATGTTATTTACATGTGAATAATGCTGTATAATAGACTGTATTTATGTTATTCACACGTGAATAATTCTGTATAATAGACTGTATTTGTTATTCACATGTGAATAATGCTGTATAATAGACTGTATTTATATTATTCACACGTGAATAATGCTGTATAATAGACTGTATTTATATTATTCACATGTAAATAATGCTGTATAATAGACTGTATTTATATTATTCACATGTGAATAATGCTGTATAATAGACTGTATTTATATTATTCACATGTGAATAATGCTGTATATATTATTCACATGTGAATAATGCTGTATAATGGACTGTATTTATACTATTCACACGTGAATAATGCTGTATATCAGACTGTATTTATGTTATTCACATGTGAATAATGCTGTATAATAGACTGTATTTATGTTATTCACATGTGAATAATGCTGTATAATAGACTGTATTTATATTATTCACATGTGAATAATGCTGTATAATAGACTGTATTTATATTATTCACATGTAAATAATGCTGTATAATAGACTGTATTTATATTATTCACATGTGAAGAATGCTGTATAATAGACTGTATTTATATTATTTACATGTGAATAATGCTGTATATATTATTCACATGTGAATAATGCTGTATAATGGACTGTATTTATACTATTCACACGTGAATAATGCTGTATAACAGACTGTATTTATGTTATTTACATGTGAATAATGCTGTATAATAGACTGTATTTATATTATTTACATGTGAATAATGCTGTATAATAGACTGTATTTATATTATTCACATGTGAATAATGCTGTATAACAGACTGTATTTATGTTATTCACAAGTGAATAATGCTGTATAATAGACTGTATTTATATTATTCACATGTGAATAATGCTGTATAATAGAGTGTATTTATATTATTCACATGTGAATAATGCTGTATAATAGACTGTATTTATATTATTCACATGTGAATAATGCTGTATAATAGACTGTATTTATATTATTCACATGTAAAAAATACCTAAGTGTTTATTGTCTATTGTGAGCGAACTGTGGTGCTGAATTTCCCCCAGGGATGAATAAAGTACTTTCTATTCTATTCTAAATACGTAATGTGTCATATTGTGACATGTTTCCAAATAAACGTAAACAAAGGGGAAACATGTGATGTGCCGTATTGTAACTACATGCATAAACTAACACGGTGACAATAACCGCCACTGAGGACCAAGCATCAGCTCACCTGAGTCCCAGTTTCCTTTCCAGGAGGTCTTTGAACTTGTGCGCCCCGCCGCCCGTGGCCTTGATGACTTTGGTGTCCGTGTTGACCAGGTGGTCTTTGATGAAGTCCAGGCACGTTTCAATGTACGCGTTCTCGAACTTGATGAAGTGCAGGCGCGCCGTCACTTCCTCCTGCACGGATATCTCGTACAGTTTGTCACCGACCGCCTCCTGGGAAACGCACACAAACATGTCAGCTGTCCTCAACAGCTACTGCACGTTTCAAACTGCAGGAAAACACAGAACACTTTGGGGAAAGTGAAAGGGAAAGGGTAAAGAAGTACAGGATATACTGTAGATAGGGGTGTAACGGTACGTGTATTTGTATTGAACCCTTTCGGTACGGGGGTTTCGGTTCGGTTCGGAGGTGTACCGAACGAGTTTCCACACGAACATATTAAAAGACCCAAATATAGAAAAACCTAAAAAAAAAAAAAATTGACCTTTCAGATGTTGTTGTAGGAGGCATTTCATGCAAAAATTGAAGAGGTAAACAAACAAAAATGTTTATGTATGTTTTTAGAGAAATGTTGTAATATTGCAACCTTGGGCTTTGATGGGAGCAGAATTTCTGTATTTGTACTCGCGTTGTCCGAACAACTAATTTAATTTAATTTAATTTGCAGGGTTGATTGCTTTCTTAGCCCCATAACAGTATATACCATTAATAATAATCACACATTAGTTATATTTTTATGAAGTCATTTATTGCAAATATAAAAAATATCAAACAAAATAAAACTCTTAAAAAAACGTTTATAACAACAACAATTATATAACAAGCTCTAAATGAAATTCGATGCATCTGTTCCACAATAACTACATATGTACATGCTTTAGACATTGTAATAACAACCAAAAAAATATAAAAGACATTTTACTTACTTGAATCTGATGAATCCAGTCCAATGAAACAAATACATTTTGTTCGAAGGAAACCTTGAGAGGTTATGTGAGTTCATGGCCGGAAGGCGTGACTTATAAACAAATGTAGGATCCAATAGCCTTGTGAGACTGAACAATAGGACCCAATGACTATGTAAATGTGGTAAAAAAAAATTAAAAAATATATAACAGATTGTTTTTTACGACGGTTAAAGGTAACGTTGTAATTTTACAACAAGGGGTGTTACAGGGTTAAGTAGCCTCTGTTTCTGTCAGTCCTCTACACAGCACCCAGCATTGTCCCACCCACACAACCATCTGATTGGTTACAAACAGAGCGGTAACAGCCAATCAGCAGTGCGTATTCAGAGCGCATGTAGTCAGTGCATAGCGTTTAGCAGGTAATCATCAGGCGGCGGGCTCTCCCCAAATGATAATAAACACCTCCCAGTCAACTACTAGTAACATCACTATGAGCCCGTTGACCTTCTCGCAGTCCTGGCTTGAGGTGAAGGCTAATTCGCTTTTAGCGTAACATTAGCTCATTTTGCGGTTTGTGTGTGTGTTATGGACAGCAAAGCCCTGTCTGTCTGTTATTTCACTTGACCTTTTTTTGTGTTGATTGAGGTGTGTTGAAGCAGCAAAAAAGGACATTATGTAAAATGAAGAGTTTCTGTCTCTGATAGTTGATATAATAATGTAACTGCATCATTAAGCCTACATGAACTCCCTGGTGTTCAGGGATGAATAGTCTCTCCTATTGCTACTGTTCTATTTTTTCAGCTATAGTTACATTAATCATTCAGTGTTTCCCACACATTCATTTATTTGTGGCGGCCCACCACGAAAGAATTACGTCCGCCACAAATTTAACATTTTTTTTTTTTTTTTTTGTCCTTTCCAGCTTCTCAGGCAAATCATATAGTTGATGTAGATGCCCATATAGGCTGTTCAGATTTACTTTACAAAAGAGAAGTGTAGGATACTTCTCTTGTTGCCTTATTTGTATTTGACCCGAACTGTTTTCTGTTTATTTGTTACTGACTGTGGCAGGACACCTCTGCCTCTGTTTCACTTTATGTTGCTGGTAAATAATATGGTTGTAGTAGTAGGCTAAAGTTAAATTATTTAGTATGCACTAATTAAAGGGGCAGAGCTTTAAGAGACATTTTAGCTTTTATATTTTATAAGATATATTTTTTGTAAGAACCACAATTAATAAATATATTTCAGTGAATAACTTATTGTTCAAATCTGTATATAAATATGTACATAAAGTGTTGTAATTATATTGTAAAACGGATGGATGGATGGACGTTTAAAACAAAACTATTATTAATTAGTAAGTATACATTTTTTGAGCCTTTTTAGAGAAAATTATATCATTGTAGTAAATTATGCAAATGACTCGATGATGTCATGGTGACCACGCCCACAGCCACGCCCCCACGCCACAGGTATCTTGGCAGTTTATGGGAAACACTGTCACTAGTAATGCAGCAGCCTAGTTTTGAATGGCAGGGTCCCTGCTATCACATGTTGATAACAATATAACATTTACATAATAAACTACAGGCTTCCCAAATGCTGTAATAGATGAAGCATGATGAGTTGACTTGAAACTGTTTAATGTTGCACTTTTTTTATGTAGAAGAAAAGTTTTGTCATTGTATTTAATCTGAGCAACAACTTGAGGCAGTTTAATGTTGATTAACGCGGGCAGAATTATTATAGTGTTCCCAATGTTAAAAGGATAAAGCCATTGTTTACACATTTGGTAAATAAATAACCAAAAAAATGTATATTTTGTTGTTTTCTTACTGTACCGAACCGCGACCTCTAAACCGAGGTACGTACCGAACTGAAATTTTTGTGTACCGGTACACCCCTAACTGTAGATTAAAGTACGTCCACATGGCAGACATGCAGCCTTCCTGCGTATATATATTTTTATTTCCCTGAGGGAACTCTCCTGAAGGAATCAATAAAGTACTATCTCTCTATGTATCTACTTCTTACGTCATCAAAATATTGGGTTTCGGCACCACTGCAGGTAGGTCTTATTTCATTTCCGGTGCATCGCTCGTCAACAGTGCGCAATGCACATATTTTTTCATTTTTCATTTATTTATTTATTTCAGGCAATGACAAAGACGTACAAGTTGACAAAACATAATAATATAAATTAATAGAGTGCATTATTGTCCAGTTTTGCCTGAAAGGGAGTGGGAAGAAGATAACTTATTTAATCCCACCCCCAGTTCTCCATTCCGTGATTATTCACATGAGTTTCACTCTCACTTTAGTATGGTGCCAGTATGCTGTTTTTCCCCCCAATAAAATACTGGAAAGGATAGAAAGGTAGTTTGTCTCTTTTATCCGATTATTAATCGATTAATCGAAATAATAATCGACAGATTAATCAATTATCAAATTAATCGTTAATTGCAGCCCTAATACATATACACACACACACACACACATACATATATTAGGGCTGCAACTAACGATTAATTTGATAATCGATTAATCTGTCGATTATTACTTCGATTAATCGATTAATAATCGGATAAAAGAGACAAACTACATTTCTATCCTTTACAGTATTTTATTGGAAAAAACAGCATACTGGCACCATACTTATTTTGATTATTGTTTCTCAGCTGTTTGTACATGTTGCAGTTTATAAATAAAGGTTTATTTAAAAAAAAAAAAAAAAAATTAAATTAAATTAAAAAGCTTCTGCGCATGCACATAGCATAGATCCAACGAATCGATGACTAAATTAATCGGCAACTATTTTTATAATCGATTTAATCGGTTAGTTGTTGCAGCCCTAATATATATATATATATATATATATATATATATACCCCTCAGTGGGCCTTTTGAATATCTCCCTAATTCTGAGGTCTCAAGGTTGGCAAGTATGGATCAAAGTGTGCAAGAAATGCTCCCGGCAGCTTTTTAAATATACTACAATAAGTCCTGTTCAGCAAAAAGCCAGTAGATAAAGACAATAAACATGAGTTACCTTGGCAGAGTGGTCGAAGGATCGAACTTTGGCCACTTTGTGCTGCACCGTGGAATAGTAGGCGAGCTTTGTGAGGGATCCTCCTGTGAAAGTCATCCAGATAAAACAATTATGCTCCATTAGAAAATGATTTGCTTTGTACAAAAAGCACAGTTGATGTTTATAAAGAAAAGACAACCGAGTTGAGGTTAGACAAGCTCCTTGTTTACTTTCACTCTTGCTCTAGTTGACGTCACAACACAAGCCTTGGCTCTTTTTCAGCGAAAGTGCGAGTAAACAGGCACATGTTCGGCTACCTATGTCGATGGCGAACCGCTTGGCGTTCTCCAGGTTGCGGAATATTTCGTCTGGAGGGAGAGTGATGCTTTTATCCATTGTATGACCACTCGCCTTGCTGCTGTCAACTCGGCTACATTCCGCCATAGTCCGCGGCGTCATGACGTCATGTTGCGTGCGTGCCTCCGCTGGCCAATCAGCGGGCACGCCAGGGTTTAGTGGGCGGGACGTCACAAACGCCGCTGGTTCAAGGTTGTGCTGGGAGTTCAACAACCTCCTGTTTGCCTACTTGTTTTAATTGTCCTTGTTCATGTTTTTATAAATGTTGAACTTTATATATATATATATATATATATAAAAAAAGGTGTATATAATGAAAAAAATAAAAGACGGGATTTAGGACTATTTGAAGGGATACGGATCTTTCAAAATGCCGTTCCAAAGACTGGCTCGTTGTTATATATATTTTTTTAATCAAGTAAATAATCACTAGTATCAGCTATATGATAATATGTACATCAGAATAATTGGTGGGAATTCTGAAATATTTTTGTAGTATATTTTTCATTGTAAACGAGCTATATTTCCATGCTTTGGCAGTGACGTCACTAGTTGGAATTTTTAAAAAATGTGTAGCATTTCAATAATATAGAGAAAAAAAATACACAAATAATGAGTAAGAATACAGCGCATTAATGCGTATTAAAAAAAAGTATAAATAAAACTACAATAAAAATTAGGACATAATAAAAACGTGAGTACAAAATTGTATAACCTAACCTGGTGTGTGTACAATTGAACTACTACCCTTTAGAATAATGGACCCGAAAAGTGAGACCAAATAAAAATAAATGAAACATAAAAAATGAATACAATTAAAAATAGCAGTTTTTTTTAAAAAATATACACATATTTCTCTATTTGTATATGTTGAAATATTTTATGTATATATATTAAAAAAAGGGGTATATAATGAAAAATAAAAGACAGGATTTTGGACTCTTTGAAGGGATCCGGATTTTTCAAAGAGCCGTTCCAAAGACTGGCTCGTTGTTATACTATATATTTTTTTTAAATCAAGGAAATAATCACTAGTATCAGCTATATGATAATATGTACATCACAATAATTGGTGGGAATTCTGAAATATTTTTTTTGTATATTTTTCATTGTAAACTAGCTATATTTCCATGCTTTGGCAGTGACGTCACTAGTTTGAATTTCCCCTCACCTAAAAAAAAATGTGTAGCATGTTAATATTATAGAGAAAAAAAATACACAAATAATGAGTAAGAATACAGCGCATTAATGCATATAAAAAAAAAAAGTATAAATAAAACTACAATAAAATTAGGACATAATAAAAACGTGAGTACAAAATTGTATAACCTAACCTGGTGTGTGTACAATTGAACTACTACCCTTTAGAATAATGGACCCGAAAAGTGAGTCCAAATAAAAAATGAAACATAAAAAAATGAATACAATTAAAAATAGCAGTTTTTAAAAAATATAAACATATTTCTCCATTTGTATATGTTGAAATATTGTATATATAAAAAAAAGGTGTATATAATGAAACAAATAAGAGACGGGATTTAGGACTATTTGAAGGGATACGGATCTTTCTAAATGCCGTTCTAAAGACTGGCTCGTTGATATAGTTTTTTTTTTTTAAATCAAGTAAATAATCACTAGTATCAGCTATACGATAATATGTACATCAGAATAATTGGTGGGAATTCTGAAATATTTTTATTTTTTTCATTGTAAACGAGCTTAATTTCCATGCTTTGGCAGTGACGTCACTAGTTTGAATTAAAAAAAAAAAAGTGTAGCATTTTAGTAATATAGAGAAAAAAAATACACAAATAATGAGTAAGAATACAACGCATTAAAAAAAAGGATAAACAAAACTACAATAAAAATTAGGACATAATAAAACGTGAGTACAAAATTGTATAACCTAACCTGGTGTGTGTACAATTGAACTACTACCCTTTAGAATAATGGACCCGAAAAGTGAGACCAAATAAAAATGAATGAAAAATAAAAAATGAATACAATTAAAAATAGCAGTTTTTTTTAAAATATACACATATTTCTCTATTTGTATATGTTGAAATATTTTATATATATATTAAAAAAAGGGGTATATAATGAAAAATAAAAGACAGGATTTTGGACTCTTTGAAGGGATCCGGATCTTTCAAAGAGCCGTTCCAAAGACTGGCTCGTTGTTATAGTTTTTTTTTTTTTAAATCAAGGAAATAATCACTAGTATCAGCTATACGATAATATGTACATCAGAATAATTGGTGGGAATTCTGAAATAATTTTGTAGTATATTTTTCATTGTAAACGAGCTATATTTCCATGCTTTGGCAGTGACGTCACTAGTTTGAATTTAAAAAAAAAAGTGTAGCATTTTAATAATATAGAGAAAAAAAATACACAAATAATGAGTAAGAATACAGCGCATTAAAAAAAAAAGAATAAATAAAACTACAATAAAAATTAGGACATAATAAAACGTGAGTACAAAATTGTATAACCTAACCTGGTGTGTGTACAATTGAACTACTACCCTTTAGAATAATGGACCCGAAAAGTGAGTCCAAATAAAAAATAAATGAAACATAAAAAATTAATACAATTAAAAATAGCAGTTTTTTAAAAAATATACACATATTTCTCTATTTGTATATGTTGAAATATTTTATATATATATATAAAAAAAAGGGGTATATAATGAAAAATAAAAGACAGGATTTTGGACTCTTTGAAGGGATCCGGATCTTTCAAAGAGCCGTTCCAAAGACTGGCTCGTTGTTATATATATATTTTTTAAATCAAGGAAATAATCCCTAGTATCAGCTATACGATAATATGTACATCAGAATAATTGGTGGGAATTCTGAAATATTTTTGTAGTATATTTTTCATTGTAAACGAGCTATATTTCCATGCTTTGGCAGTGACGTCACTAGTTTGAATTTCCCATCACCTAAAAAAAATGTGTAGCATTTTAATAATATAGAGAGAAAAAAATACACAAATAATGAGTAAGAATACAGCGCATTAATGCATATTAAAAAAAGTATAAATAAAACTACAGTAAAATTAGGACATAATAAAAACGTTGAGTACAAAATTGTATAACCTAACCTGGTGTGTGTACAATTGAACTACTACCCTTTAGAATAATGGACCCGAAAAGTGAGTCCAAATAAAAAATGAAACATAAAAAATAAATACAATTAAAAATAGCAGTTTTTAAAAAATATAAACATATTTCTCCATTTGTATATGTTGAAATATTTTATATATATAAAAAAAGGTGTATATAATGAAAAAAATAAAAGACGGGATTTAGGACTATTTGAAGGGATCCGGATCTTTCAAAGAGCCGTTCCAAAGACTGGCTCGTTGATATAGTTTTTTTTTTTAATCAAGGAAATAATCACTAGTATCAGCTATACGATAATATGTACATCAGAATAATTGGTGGGAATTCTGAAATATTTTTTTGTATATTTTTCATTGTAAACGAGCTATATTTCCATGCTTTGGCAGTGACGTCACTAGTTTGAATTTAAAAAAAATGTGTAGCATTTTAATAATATAGAGAGAAAAAATACACAAATAATGAGTAAGAATACAGCGCATTAAAAAAAAGTATAAATAAAACTACAATAAAATTAGGACATAATAAAAACGTGAGTACAAAATTGTATAACCTAACCTGGTGTGTGTACAATTGAACTACTACCCTTTAGAATAATGGACCCGAAAAGTGAGTCCAAATAAAAATAAATGAAACATAAAAAATGAATACAATTAAATATAGCAGTTTTTAAAAAAAATATACACATATTTCTCTATTTGTATATGTTGAAATATTTTATATATATATATATAAAAAAAGGGGTATATAATGAAAAATAAAAGACAGGATTTTGGACTCTTTGAAGGGATCCGGATCTTTCAAAGAGCCGTTCCAAAGACTGGCTCGTTGTTATAGTTTTTTTTTTTTTTTAAATCAAGGAAATAATCACTAGTACCAGCTATACAATAATATGTACATCAGAATAATTGGTGGGAATTCTGAAATATTTTTGTAGTATATTTTTCATTGTAAACTAGCTATATTTCCATGCTTTGGCAGTGACGTCACTAGTTTGAATTTCCCCTCACCTAAAAAAAAATGTGTAGCATGTTAATATTATAGAGAAAAAAAATACACAAATATTGAGTAAGAATACAGCGCATTAATGCATATAAAAAAAAAGTATAAATAAAACTACAATAAAATTAGGACATAATAAAAACGTTGAGTACAAAATTGCATAACCTAACCTGGTGTGTGTACAATTGAACTACTACCCTTTAGAATAATGGACCCGAAAAGTGAGTCCAAATAAAAAATAAATGAAACATGAAAAATGAATACAATTAAAAATAGCAGTTTTAAAAAAATATACACATATTTCTCTATTTGTATATGTTGAAATATTTTATATATATATAAAAAAAAGGGGTATAAAATGAAAAAAATAAAAGACAGGATTTTGGACTCTTTGAAGGGATCCGGATCTTTCAAAGAGCCGTTCCAAAGACTGGCTCGTTGTTATAGTTTGTTTTTTTTAAATCAAGGAAATAATCACTAGTATCAGCTATACGATAATATGTACATCAGAATAATTGGTGGGAATTCTGAAATATTTTTTGTGTATATTTTTCATTGTAAACTAGCTATATTTCCATGCTTTGGCAGTGACGTCACTAGTTTGAATTTCCCCTCACCTAAAAAAAATGTGTAGCATTTTAATAATATAGAGAGAAAAAAATACACAAATAATGAGTAAGAATACAGCGCATTAATGCATATTAAAAAAAGGATAAATAAAACTACAATAAAATTAGGACATAATAAAAACGTGAGTACAAATTGTATAACCTAACCTGGTGTGTGTACAATTGAACTACTACCCTTTAGAATAATGGACCCGAAAAGTGAGTCCAAATAAAAATAAATGAAACATAAAAAATGAATACAATTAAAAATAGCAGTTTTTTAAAAATATACACATATTTCTCTATTTGTATATGTTGAAATATTTTATATATATAAAAAAAGGGGTATAAAATGAAAAAAATAAAAGACAGGATTTTGGACTCTTTGAAGGGATCCGGATCTTTCAAAGAGCCGTTCCAAAGACTGGCTCGTTGTTATATATATTTTTCTAAATCAAGGAAATAATCACTAGTATCAGCTATATGATAATATGTACATCAGAATAATTGGTGGGAATTCTGAAATATTTTTTTGTATATTTTTCATTGTAAACGAGCTATATTTCCATGCTTTGGCAGTGACGTCACTAGTTTGAATTTCCCCTCACCTAAACAAATGTGTAGCATTTTAATAATATATAGAGAAAAAAACACATAAATAATGAGTAAGAATACAGCGCATTAATGCATATTAAAAAAAAGTATAAATAAAACTACAATAAAATTAGGACATAATAAAAACGTTGAGTACAAAATTGTATAACCTAACCTGGTGTGTGTACAATTGAACTACTACCCTTTAGAATAATGGACCCGAAAAGTGAGTCCAAATCAAAATAAATGAAACATGAAAAATGAATACAATTAAAAACAGCAGTTTTTAAAAAATATACACATATTTCTCTATTTGTATATGTTGAAATATTTTATATATATATATAAAAAAAATGTGTATATAATGAAAAAAATAAAAGACTATTTGGTGTGTGTACAATTGAACTACTACCCTTTAGGATAATAAACCCGAAAAGTGACTCCAAATAATCAATCAATGTTTACTTATATAGCCCTAAATCAGTCCATAGTGGATCTAACATAATAGTGTGAGAGTCCAGTCCATAGTGGATTTAACATAATAGTGAGAGTCCAGTCCATAGTGGATCTAACATAATAGTGTGAGAGTCCAGTCCACAGTGGACCTAACATAATAGTGTGAGAGTCCAGTCCACAGTGGACCTAACATAATAGTGAGAGTCCAGTCCATAGTGGATTTAACATAATAGTGAGAGTCCAGTCCATAGTGGATCTAACATAATAGTGTGAGTCCAGTCCATAGTGGATCTAACATAATAGTGTGAAAGTCCAGTCCATAGTGGATCTAACATAATAGTGAGAGTCCAGTCCATAGTGGATCTAACATAATAGTGTGAGAGTCCAGTCCATAGTGGATCTAACATAATAGTGTGAGAGTCCAGTCCATAGTGGATCTAACATAATAGGGTGAGAGTCCAGTCCATAGTGGATCTAACATAATAGTGTGAGAGTCCAGTCCATAGTGGATCTAACATAATAGTGAGAGTCCAGTCCATAGTGGATCTAACATAATAGTGTGAGAGTCCAGTCCATAGTGGATCTAACATAATAGTGTGAGAGTCCAGTCCATAGTGGATCTAACATAATAGTGTGAGAGTCCAGTCCATAGTGGATCTAACATAATAGTGAGAGTCCAGTCCATAGTGGATCTAACATAATAGTGAGAGTCCAGTCCATAGTGGATCTAACATAATAGTGTGAGAGTCCAGTCCATAGTGGATCTAACATAATAGTGTGAGAGTCCAGTCCATAGTGGATCTAACATAATAGTGTGAGAGTCCAGTCTATAGTGGATCTAAAATAATAGTGAGAGTCCAGTCCATAGTGGATCTAACATAATAGTGTGAGAGTCCAGTCCATAGTGGATCTAACATAATAGTGTGAGAGTCCAGTCCATAGTGGATCTAACATAATAGTGTGAGAGTCCAGTCCATAGTGGATCTAACATAATAGTGTGAGAGTCCAGTCCATAGTGGATCTAACATAATAGTGAGAGTCCATTCCATAGTGGATCCAACATAACAGTGAGAGTCCAGTCCATAGTGGGGCCAGCAGGAGACCATCCTGAGTGGAGACGGGTCAGCAGCGCAGAGATGTCCCCAACCGATGCACAGGCTAGCGGTCCACCCCAGGTCCCGACTCTGGACAGCCAGCACTTCATCCATGGCTACCGGACCTGTGTAACTCCCCCTCCACAAGGGAGAAGGGGGCAGAGGAGAAAAGAAAAGAAACGGCAGATCAACTGGTCTAAAAGGGGGTCTATTTAAAGGCTAGAGTATACAAATGAGTTTTAAGATGGGACTTAAGTAGCATCTCTAACTGTTACATTCCAGAGTACTGGAGCCCCAATAGAAGAGTCCAATACATGCCCATTCAACTTTGTGAAGCTCCTCCATCCTCAATTTCGTTCACACGTGAGCCCACCACCAACAACATTTGTTGTAATAAGAATTTATTTAGCACATTTTGGAGCACTTGTTAAAGCGTACATGGTTGAGTAGCATACGTGACACGGAAAAAAAGCAAGAACGTTGAGAAGATTCAGCCCACCGATGCCAGGATAACGTCGACAACCGTCTCCTCGTCGCTGCGGACCGTCACCTGCATCGTGACGCCGTCGGCAAGCGCAAGGCGAGCGCGCACCAGAGTGTCGTGACCTCCTCGGAAAACACCTGAGGAAAGAGAAGAGCTGTAAGTTGAAGAAATAATGTGACATTTTTAAAGATGGCGGCAAGATCAAACCGACCAGCGAGGAAGAGGACGTGCGAGTTCTTGTTTTCCGGGACTTTATCCGAGCGTTCACACGGCTGCATGCCCAGGAAGCTGACGATGTTACCGACGGCCTCTGCAAGACAACGTTAGGTTGACCGGCTGGAACTGAACCAGTCAAATGGATCACGCACTGCCGTACCGTCTAAAGTGCGTACAGACGCCAGCGCGAACGTCTCCTCCTTCTCAAAGTCGTCTCCCACTTCTTCCCAGGCTGCACCAAAGTTGGGCTTGAGGACCTTCTGGATGTGGTCCGCCATGGTCACTTCCAGGTCTTCCAGCTGAGGATGTGGACCGGGATCAGAGGACGCAAGACGGAGAGACGAGACGGCGCGTGGGTCCACACTTACCACGTACTCGTCGTCGTAGCCGTCGTCATCGGGCTCGCCTGTGTTTGGGTCGCAGTCTCGGACGAGGTACTTCATGGTGCAGCTGAAGGTACACGAGACTGTGGACAGCACAACATTAATCCTATCAATTCTGTGGGAGTGGTAGAGCTGCACCATTTGAAGATAAAACCTAATAGCGATTTGTCTCCTTATACATAAAACTGCCAAAATAATGAGTGAAGAAAGACAAGTTACTTTTAGACAGTCAATCATATTCTTGTCTTAGGTGCCACAGCCTGCAGAACACTGACATTCAAGTATGTCTTTTATTTATATGTATAATAAAATAAAAAATAAAATAAAAAAATATATATAGCTAGAATTCACTGAAAGTCAAGTATTTCATACATATATATATTATATATATATATATGGAATACTTGATTTGGTGAATTCTAGCTGTAAATATACTCTCCTCTTAACCACGCCCCCCCCCCCCCACCCGATATTGGAGGTCTCAAGGTTGGCAAGTATGTTATACATATAAATAAAAGACATACTTGAATTTCAGTGTTCTGCAGGCTATCCAGTAGGTGGCAGTATTGTCCTGTTTAAGAGTGTCACAACATTGCTGTTTACGGCAGACGAACTGCTTTACGGTAGACTAAACGTGACTGCTGTTGTTGTGTGTTGTTACCGCGCTGGGAGGACGTTAATGAAACTGCCTAACAATAAACCCACATAAGAAACCAAGAACTCTCTCTCCTTGTTGTGCACTCTAGTCTCTAAAAGCCGTAGATGTTATGACGTCATTGGGCAGGCAAGCTGCTGGGAAAGCGGACGTGAGAACGGCTGTCCCCACTCAGGTCTGCATTGAGCTGGAGGGGGCGTGGCCTCCTGCTACGGCTGAATACCGGGAGGTTGTCGGGAGAGGCGCTGAATAACGGGATTCTCCCGCTAAAAACGGGAGGATTGGCAAGTATGATGTATAATAAAATAAAAAATATTTATATATATAGCTAGAATTCACTGAAAGTCAAGTATTTCATACATATATATATAAATATATTATATATATATATATATGAAATACTTGATTTGGTGAATTCTAGCTGTAAATATACTCTCCTCTTAGCCACGCCCCCGCCCCAAACACGCCCCCCCACCTCCCGATATTGGAGGTCTCAAGGTTGGCAAGTATGGGCGGTGGTTTGGCGTCAAGTGGAAAGATGTTGAACAGACAACCGTCAAGTGTGGAGCAAAAACGTTGCTACAAAAAGTAGCATTGCTGCTCATTTGTAGCATCATTTGAAAAAAAGTCACCT
Organism: Entelurus aequoreus; assembly: GCF_033978785.1. Lineage (NCBI taxonomy): Eukaryota > Metazoa > Chordata > Actinopteri > Syngnathiformes > Syngnathidae > Entelurus > Entelurus aequoreus. The sequence goes on along the minus strand of NC_084756.1, from coordinate 38,253,003 downwards.
GTTAGAGAAAGAAGAGTGCTTACTCCGCATGTCAACATCTCCGTTCGGTGCCACACCAACAAAATGCAGAGGCAACCATTTCCACATCAACACCGTATGAAAAAAACCCCCGAGATAACGTCTGCAGGAACCTACCACATAGCGAAGGACATACACTATTTGATTTCCTATTATGCAGCTCATTTTTATGTGACACTTATTGAAATATCTTGTGTGACATCATGCACAAAAGTGCACTTTATCTGTTTTAAACTATTGTAGTGGCGTTCTGTACAAAAAGTGCACTTTAATTTAGTGTTGTTTTGATGTGTCATCTTACTGACATCATGCACAAAAGTGCACTAATAGCTTGTTGTATAATGTCTCTGACAATCTTGCACTTTCTGTTTTGAAATGACATGAATGTTTGTGCCACTGCTTAATAACTGTTTCATAAATACACTTTTAGTTGTGATTTCCCTCTCTGCATGAAAGTTTAAAAGTAGCATATATTAATGCAGTATGAAGAAGAACGTTTTAATGTAGACACATAGAATCATCATACTGCTGTGATTATATGCATCAAGTGTTCATTCAAGACTAAGGCAAAATATTGAGATATATATCGTGTATCGCGATATGGCCTAAAAATATCGAGATATTAAAAAAAGACCATATCGCCTAGCCCTACTTTTCAGCACTTTTTTACTAGCGAGTTGCGAGCAGGGAGGCTGTCTGTCTTTGCTTCCTGTGTGTGACAAAGTTAAGCTGGCGGACTTTGGCTAAAATTGTAGTTAAAATAATTTTCCACACAACTTCGTCTAACACTTGTTAGCTAGCTAGCAAGGTATGAGCTAATAATCTTACAGAGTTTGAGTCCGCATCCTCCAGATGTCCAACATTCCTCCGCTTCAAATGCTCCCGTATCACAGATATGTCATAAAAACAAGTTCTGCTGTGCAAAATGAGCAAGGTAGTCATGTTTTTAACATGTTTACTTTACATGATTACTCATGGCGGTGCTGACTCGCATACCTCCAGGACGGGGGTCAGCAACCCGCGGCTCTAGAGCCACATGTTGAGCAGCGTTGGCTCCATGGAGCTTCTTCACAAAATGTATGGAAATGTAAAAAAAATGGGGTGAAAAATATATTTTTTGTTGTAATATGGTTTCTGTAGGACAAACACGGCACAAACCTTCCTAATTGTTAGAAAGCCAACGGTTTAATATGTTTATGCTTTACTAATGAGAGTATTTGGCGAGCGCTGTTTTGTCCTACTAATTTCAGCGGCCCTTGAACTCACCGTTGTGTGCACTGTGACTCAACGGTTTATTTACATGTACAACTTTCTCCGACGCTGCCACAGAAAGATGTGTTTCATGCCACTCCTTCTTTGTTTCATTTTGTCCACCAAACGTTCTATACTGTGCGTGAATACACAAAAGGTGAGCTTTGTTGATATTGTTGACTTGTTATGGAATGCTAATCAGGCATATTTACATCATGTGTTGCCATCATTATAACACTTATATAAGTCTTAAAATTTTTTGCGGCTCCAGACAGATTACTTTTTTGTATTTTTGGTCCAATATGGCTCTTTCGACATTTTGGGTTGCCGACCCCTGCTCCAGGAAAACACGAGGGATGACCTCACGATTACCAAATTTTATTGTCGACAATTTCTTACCGGCGGTGAGGTCGTCTTCAGGCAAGCCCATCAGCGTGTAACACGACCCAGGTTGGCTGTAAGCGAGCGTGGCGGCGGGAATGTAGCGCAACACCTCATAGGCCTCTGACGGCTCCATCTGCACCATCACCTGTCACCGCAAAGAACAGGTGTGAGAATTCCATCCGAGACATGTTCACTACTGACGTCGGCGGGCTCTGACCTTCTGTAGCAGCTGATCATTGAGCGTGTTGGTGCAGTCAAACTGGAACACCATGTGCTTGGCGAAGGTGTGCTTGATGCACCGCACCACGTATTCCGTCTCGGCCTCGGTTAGCTGCACTGGCTCGGATGACTTGAAGAGCGGACCGAGCCCCTGGAACTCTGTGATGGACGCCAGTTGTTCTGCGAGGTTGACAAAAAGCGGCGTTGGCACAACAAAGCGAAAGAGTAAACACACCTTTTGGAAAATAAGGCCTCACCTTGATATATGTCCTGGCGTGAGGGTGCCAACTTATCCGCCAGCTTGCTGCTCGCAATAGGAGCGATTTCTGGAAAACACGTGATGTCAACCATCTCCTGACCAACCAGCACTTAACCACATTACGTAGACCAGGGGTGCCCATTAAGTCGATCGCGAGCTACCGGTGGATGGTGGAGGGTGTGTCAGTCTTTTGCCAGCCAGTCATTAAAAAAAATAAGACCTAAAATTTAGCGATCATCAATCTTTTCCAAGACTTCACTTTCGTCTTGTGAGATGACGCTGGCTGCTGCCAGATCATTGTTAAGAAAAAACAACCGACAAAAAGGCGAGAAACACTTTTTATTTCAACCGACAGCCGTCAAAACTCTAAAGACCCAACTGCACAGTTCCTGTTTCACGTTTCAGATCACATTTTACCAAGGTATGTCTATAGGCTTCTGTTTCAAATGTTTCACGTTTCAGATCGCCATATAACTTGGTACATGTAGTCCACTAAATGCAACACCAATGAGGAATTATTGTATCATGTGATCTTGAACCCACTTCCTCAGCGTATCAGCATATTGAGAAGGCATGGTATCCGCGGGGTCTTAAAAAGTCTAAAAAAGTCTTAAATCCAATTAATTTAATTTAAGGCCTGTGCATCGGTTGGGGACGTCTCTGCGCTACTGACCTGTCTCTGCTCGGGATGGTTTACCGCTGGCCCCACTATGGACTGGACTCTCACTGTTATGTGGATCCACTAGGGACTGTACTTAGAGGGGGGGGTTACCCACATATGCGGTCCTCTCCAAGGTTTCTCATAGTCATTCACATCGACGTCCCTTGTGTGGGCTCTGTGCCGAGGATGTCGTTGTGGCTTGTGCAGCCCTTTGAGACTTTTGTGATTTAGGGCTATATAAATAAACATTGATTGATTGATTCACAATAAAAGCACTGCTTCATCCTGCCTGCACTAACAAAATAAGAGTCTCAGAAAGCTGGCGTGCACAAGTTTGCCACCAATGTATTTCTTGTAAAGTGTATAAAAAAGGGAGTATGGAAGCCGGACAAATAAGATGGCAAAAAGCAAGCACTTTCATGTGGTATTGGACAAAATGGAGGACTTTTTTTCTCCTCCATTGTAAAATGTGGAGGTTATCATCACTACTGTCTGATTCCAATCAATGCAAGTCATCACAATCAGGTAATACTAGGGGTGTAACGGTACACAAAAATTTGGGTTCGGTACGTACCTCGGTTTAGAGGCCACGGTTCAGTTCATTTTCGGTACAGTAAGAAAACAAAATATAAATTTTTGGGTTATTTATCTACCAAATTTGCAAAATCTTCCACGAAAAATATTTTTTTTATTGTAATATTTGATGTGAAGTAATGGGAACCTTGGATAGGTCAATAATTCTTAATAACATTGATTTTGATTCAATATTATGTTTTGAGCAATGACAGTTTGAAAGAAAAACAAAACAGCTTTGTTTTATTAGTCAACATTGCAACTTTTTCTAAATGACATTTAACCTTTAAGCTTTTTTATTTCACTTTTGTTATGTTTTTGTTTATTTGAATAGTATTTTTAGAATGTGCCGTGGGCCTTTAAAACATTAGCTGTGGGCCGCAAATGGCCTCCGGGGCACACTTTTGACACCCCTGCTATAGATAATAAAAAATTAAATGTGATAAATCTATGGATAAAAAGCAGATCCTGGCAACGCATGCACGTTTATCATAACTCTCTCTCTCTCTCTGCCCTTCCCCCACCAATGCTGCTGTTTGTTTTGTTTTTAACCCCTTCTTGACCCTGAACGTACATTGAAAATACACGCAACCCTAACTCAAAATGCCGGACATTTGAGGCATTTAAGAAAGTCCGCCCTGACAGCTCCGCAAAAGAGGACATGTCCGGTGAAAAGAGGACGTATGGTCAGTCTATCCTAGCCCGTTAGCTGCTAGCATGCCGTGTGTTGTGCCTCCGTGTGCATTGTTTACGCCAGTGGTTCTCAACCTTTTTTCAGTGATGTACCCCCTGTGAACATTTTTTTAATTCAAGTACCCCCTAATCAGAGCAAAGCATTTTTGGTTGAAAAAAAGAGATAAAGAAGTAAATTCCGGCACTATGTCATCAGTTTCGGATTTATTAAATTGTATAACAGTGCAAAATATTGCTCATTTGTTGTGGTCTTTCTTGAACTATTTGGAAAAAAAGATATAAAAATAACTAAAAACTTGTTGAAAAATAAACAAGTGATTCAATTATAAATAAAGATTTCTACACATAGAAGTAATCTTCAACTTAAAGTGCCCTCTTTGGGGATTGTAATAGAGATCCATCTGGATTCATGAAATTAATTCTAAACATTTCTTCACAAAAAAATAAATCTTTAACATCAATATTTATGGAACATGTCCACAAAAAATCTGGCTGTCAACACTGAATATTGCATTGTTGCATTTCTTTTCACAGTTCTTTTTGACAGACATTTTCAAAAAATCTCACGTACCCCTTGGCATACCTTCAAGTACCCCCAGGGGTACGCGTACCCTCATTTGAGAACCACTGGTTTACGCAACGTGCGTTACGCCACTTAATATGTCCGTGTGGAAACTCGTTCGGTACACCTCCGAATCGAACCGACACCCCCGTACCGAAACGGTTCAATACAAATACATGTACCGTTACACCCCTAGGTAATACACCAACTTATATTCTTGTCTACATGAAAGAAAGGAATCTATACAGCAGGGGTCACCAACCTTTTTGAAAGCAAGAGCTACTTCTTGGGTACTGATTAATGCGAAGGGCTACCAGTTTGATACACACTTAAATAAATTGCCAGAAATAGCCAATTTGCTCAATTTACCTTTAACTCTATGTCATTATTAATAATGAATGATATTTACACTTAATTGAACGGTTTAAAAGAGGAGAAAACACGAAAAAAATGACAATTAAATTTTGAAACATAGTTTATCTTCAATTTCGACTCTTTAAAATTCAAAATTCAACCGAAAAAAAGAGAAAAACTAGCTAATTCGAATCTTTTTGAAAAAATTAAAAAAAGAATTTATGGAACATCATTAGTAATTTTTCCTGATTAAGATTCATTTTAGAATTTTGATGATATGTTTTAAATTGGTTAAAATCCAATCTACACTTTGTTAGAATATATAACAAATTGGACCAAGCTATATTTCTAAGAAAGACAAATCATTATTTCTTCTAGATTTTCCAGAACAAAGATTTTAAAAGAAATTCAAAAGACTTTGAAATAAGATTTAAATTTGATTCTACAGATTTTCTGGATTTGCCAGAATAATTTTTTTGAATTTTAATCATAATAAGTTTGAAGAAATATTTCACAAATATTATTTGTCAAAAAAACAGAAGCTAAAATGAAAAATTAAATTAAAATGTATTTATTATTCTTTACAATAAAAAAAAATAATTTACTTGAACATTGATTTAAATTGTCAGGAAAGAAGAAGAAGGAATATAAAAGGTAAAAAGGTATATGTGTTTAAAAATTCTAAAATTATTTTTAAGGTTGTATTTTTTCTCTAAAATTGTCTTTCTGAAAGTTATAAGAAGCAAAGTAAAAAAATTAATGAATTTATTCAAACAAAAGAAGACCAAGTCTTTAAAATATTTTCTTGGATTTTCAAATTCTATTTGAGTTTTGTCTCTCTTAGAATTAAAAATGTCGGGCAAAGCGAGACCAGCTTGTTAGTAAATAAATACAATTTAAAAAATAGAGGCAGCTCACTGATAAGTGCTGCTATTTGAGCTATTTTTAGAACAGGCCAGCGGGCTACTCATCTGGTCCTTACGGGCTACCTGGTGCCCGCGGGCACCGCGTTGGTGACCCCTGCTATACAGTATGTGATAAACATGCTTGTATTATCATTAAACACCTTTAACTTGTTAACAAAAACATCTCTTTCATGAATAAATAAATAAATAAAAATTAAAAAGTAACTCGCCTGCTGAAAAAGTGTGGGCACCCCCTGATGTAGACCTACCGGTTTTCTGCTCGGTGATGGGAGTGGTGGCGAGAGGGACAGACTTCATGTCGAAGGGCTTCTCTGAGGGCTCCAAGGTGTACTGGTGCAGCGACTTCTCCAGGCCGGGAACGGACACGGACAGACCTGAACGCAGCATCACAGGAGGAGATGAGGACTGGAGGAGAAGGACTGGACCATCGAGCTGCTAATGTTTCAGCTGATTGATGCGTCTCACCGTTAAAGATGTAGGCGGCGTTAAGCGCCTTTTGCTTTTGCTGCAGCACGTTCATGTAAAAGGTCGCCCTGTCACGGACCTCGTCGTCGCTGTCCATCATGCATCTGCGAAATCACAACATTCACAATTCATCCTCGGACACTGTGCAACAACCCCACACAAACAAAAAAAGCACCTCTGCATCAGAACCAGGACACTTGGCAGCAGATCGTCATTCTGTGCTCCAAATTTAGCCAAAGCGCTGACCGCAGCTGGGGAGGCAAAGAGGAAGGCCATATTTCGTTGAATACAAGCGGGATCACACGCATGGAAGTAGATAAAGAAGACAGAGCATCTCCACCTGCGCGAACAGCCTCACTCTCCAGCACCACTCTGTTGAAAATGAAGCGGATGTACTTGGAGGGCTGGGGGGTGCGTGGTCCCTCTTTGCCCAGCAGGTGCAGGATCTTGGTGGCCAGCACCGTGTGCTCGCAGTCCTCGATGAACTCACACAGGTGGGCCAGGCCGGTCTCCTTGCTCTCTGGGTTCTCCTCGATGATGCTGATGATACAGTCCACGATGGCGCGCTTGTACTCGAAGCCGCCCTGCGAGGATGGTCAAAACCAGATGAGCGCTTCTCCACTTTAACCCCTGGAGTCCAAATATCAGTTTGCTCAGCTCACATCGTCTCGCAGCATGTTGGACAGGAAGTTCATCATAACACCGTGCTTTCTGGGGTACTTTTGACATAGAGCACTGATGGCCTGCACCACCACCACCTACAACAACAAAGAGGAGGTTGATCTACAGCAGGGGTCACCAACCTTTTTGAAACCGAGAGCTACTTTTTGGATACTGATTAATGCCAAGGGCTACCAGTTTGATACACACTTAAATAAATTGCCAGAAATAGCCTATTTGCTCAATTTACCTTTAACTCTATGTTATTATTAATAATTAATGATATTTATCTTCGTGGAAACACTGATCATCTTAATGATTTCTCACAATAAATATATATAGAAACAGATAAATATCAATATGCAACACTTTATTTTTGCATTTTCTCTAAGTGCACATTTTTGAAATTGAACATTTTCAAATGATCACTCCTAAGACAGTCTTGTGAAATCACAATATCCCATTTTAACTAGCTAGCCACTAACATTTTTATAAAAGAGGAAAAAACACGAAAAAAAATGACAATTAAATTTTGAAACATAGTTTATCTTCAATTTCGACTCTTTAAAATTCAAAATTCAACGGAAAAAAAGAAGAGAAAAAAACTAGCTAATTCGAATCTTTTTGAAAAAATTAAAAAAATAATTTATGGAACATAATTAGTAATTTTTCCTGATTAAGATTAGTTTTAAAATTTTGATGACATGTTTTAAATAGGTTAAAATCCAATCTGCACTTTGTTAGAATATATAACAAATTGGACCAAGCTATATTTCGAACAAAGACAAATCATTATTTCTTCTACATTTTCCAGAATAAAATTTTTAAAATAAATTTAAAAGACTTTGAAATAAGATTTAAATTTGATTTTACAGATTTTCTAAATTTGCCAGAATAATTTTTTTGAATTTTAATCATAATAAGTTTGAAGAAATATTTCACAAATATTCTTTGTCAAAAAAACAGAAGCCAAAATGAAGAATTAAATTAAATTGTATCGATTATTCTTTACAATAAAAAAAAAAATTTACTTGAACATTGATTTAAATTGTCAGGAAAGAAGAGGAAGGAATTTAAAAGGTAAAAAGGTATATGTGTTTAAAAGTCCTAAAATCATTTTTAAGGTTGTATTTTTTCTCTAAAATTGTCTTTCTGAAAGATATAAGAAGCAAAGTAAAAAAAATAATGAATTTATTTGAACAAGTGAAGACAAAGTCTTTAAAATATTTTCTTGGATTTTCAAATTCTATTTGAGTTTTGTCTCTCTTAGAATTAAAAATGTCGGGCAAAGCGAGACCAGCTTGCTAGTAAGTAAATACCATTTAAAAAATAGAGGCAGCTCACTGGTAAGTGCTGCTATTTGAGCTACTTTTAGAACAGGCCAGCGGGCTACTCATCTGGGGCCGTACTTATCAAGCTTCTTAGAGTGCCATTTTACACTTAAGTCCTGAGAATTTGCGAAATTTAGTCCTACTCTCAAACTTAAGAATAAAAGCTTTTTATCAACGTTCTTAAGTCTAAGAATCACTCCTACTCTCCACGATATTTAAGAGACCTTCAGAGGTGTCTTAAGTGGTTAGGAGTTGCCAGCAGGGGATGGCACTGAGGCGAGAGAGACGTGCGCGAACATTCAGGGAGCGGAACGATGTTCTGGATTTGTTTGATGACGAGCAGCTGATCAAACGGTATCGTTTGGACAGAGCGGGTATTATTTTTGTCACAGATTTAATACTTTTCGATTCCATGTTGATTTCTGCATGTGGCTGCAGTGGGCTAGTATATATAGAGCTACCCACACCAGTTTCAAATTAGTTGCCTAATTAATTAATTGGAAAGAAAATGTTATGACAGTAGCGTATGTGTGTGGCCGTGAGGTGAGTGACGTCAGTGAGTGTGTGGGCGATAGAAGAGAGGGAGCGGTAGCGTGAGTGCCGGCGGGGACTAGTTTGTTTTGTATTATTTTGTAGTTTATTGTCAAAATATACACTCCCATTGTCCACTTAAATATTTCCAAGATATTTCTTTATTCTTAGACAAGGGATTCCCTTCCGTGATTGGTCATTTCTATGGACACAGAAATGACGTCACCTAAAATTACATATACGGCACATAGTAATGTCGTAATTCAGCTCTGAGTGTGACACTTAAGATTCAGTCCTACACTTCGCTGAAAGTGTGAGTAAGACGCTTGATAACTAACTTTTAAGTGCAGCTTTCAGCGAATAATTTATTTACTCTTAAGTCAACTCTTAGCAGACTTCTTAGGAGTAATTCTGAGAAGCTTGATAAGTACGGCCCCTGGTCCTTACGGGCTACCTGGTGCCCGCGGGCACCGCGTTGGTGACCCCTGATCTACAGCAAAAATGTGAAACATTTCCAGGTAGTCGATGGAATTCAGAGAGTCAGACCTTAAACTCATCGGAGATCTCAGACACAAAGGAAGAGATCTGCTTCATTAGTCTGTCCACGCTGCTCTCGCTGCCAGTCTTCAGCAGCGTGGTGATGGCCAGCGTGGCGATGCTTCTGTTGGAGTCCGTAATCAAGTTCTCCAGGTCAAGGTTGCAGGCTGTCACGGCCGAGGGATGCTTCATCGCGACCTGGTGGACACAAGCGTAAGTGTAAAACAAAAGTATGATGGAACTGTTTATGCTAAACATCTGTCCTACTATTCAATCTTATTGACATTTACTGTCAACATGTGATGTGTTGGCCTTAACCTTTTGGTACTGCAGGTATACAAAGTGCACTTCTGTGCATATTATACAAATAAATACATTATTATTGATGTATTATCATATATTACACTACTTTGTTTAGTTTAGTCTTTATTTGAAGGGACAATGCACAGAAACATTAAGCTCACAGACAGATATGTTCTGTACCAGATTATAGCAAAATAGCTCATTTCCATGTGCAGTCCCTGACTACCTAAATTAAAGGGATACAAAAATCATGCAATAAAATTATGACAATAAAATCATACACAAGTATTTCATGGACACATACTTAATATACAATACAACCAAACCTCATTTACATCACACAAGGACAATACATGCTATTGTTCACATCTGTCATCATTTGTAAAAACAACCATGATTTTAACACAATTTACAACAAAAATGCTCTCATGGATAAATATAATACACATTAAGTTGACATGTCAAACAAGGTGCCCACCTTAGTGACCGTGTGAGCAGCTTTGATTGCTCCAATTATTCAATTCAATTGTGAATGAAGAGTCATCTGTTAAGACTTTTCAAGTTTGTTGTGAGGTCCTTCCATTCCTTTATGGCTTTAATATGAAAAGGCTGATTGTGCAACATATGTTTTACATCTGGGTACGCTACACTGCCCCTTGGTGGAAGCTTGTGTGTTTCTAATTGTCACAGCAGATGTAAACTGGACAAAGTGCTTAAGTGGTGCTGCTTTGTGTCACCTAACACACCAAGCTAAGATGTGATGCTTTGTTTAGATAATTTAGCATATATTGGATTAAATGAAGCATCTTGAAAAGGCACAAAATACAGGGATATGAGCAGCCTTTTGACCATTTTGAAAATCAAGACTACATTTCCTGCATTTCTACACTATTTTACCTTCAGATGTGTTCTCATCTACCAAACTATTTTGGCTATCTTACTGACAATGTAATGTACCACAGGACTTTTAGTAGATAATTCCATCCATCCATTTTCTACCGCTTGTCCCTTTCGGGGTCGCGGCGGGTGCTGGAGCCTCTCTCAGCTGCATTCGGGCGGAAGGCGGGGTACAACCCTGGACAAGTCGCCACCTCATCGCACAGTAGATAATTGACTAACATAATCATAATTGAAAATGTCATGTAAAATTCTGTAACATGCATGCAAAGAACTCAGAAAACGTGTGGCAACTCTATCCTTCATGGACACACACCTGTTTGTTGACTTTGGCTGGACTGACTGGCTGTGTTATCGCGTTTGCGACAGCACCGAGGTCGCGGAACAGAGACACACTGCAGGCTTACACATACATGCGTCCATGAAAAATACACGCCACACACACCCACGTTCCCCAACCCCACATCCCACGCCTTCGACGCTTCACCCAACGTGGTATGACGGAAAACAGAGCCGTTCCTCCAATAGCTGGCTTCGCCACACCTAGTGTTAGTGTGACAATCATTGGTACTTTAACTTTAACTTAATGTCACGTTCAACAGCTAGAAGACCTTACGGACAACAACTCGTGATCTGATTGGCTATCAGAGGTGGGTAGAGTAGCCAGAAATTGTACTCAAGAGTACTGTTACTTTAGAGATGTATTACTCAAGTAAAAGTAAGGAGTAGTCACCCAAATATTTACTTGAGTTAAAGTAAAAAGTATGTTGTGAAAAAACTACTCAAGTACTGAGTAACTGCTGAGTAACCTGTTCGTTTAATGATGACGGCAACAAATAATGCACAAAAACATCAAAATAGCAATGAGCAAATTCAGAGCCAGGAATATCTCTTAAGCAACTAAAACAATAATATATATTAAATAATAATTCATTAACATAAAAAAAAAAGGGCAAATTGAGCCACAATAACTTAACAGCACCATAGGCTCAGTAGGCAGAGATTACAAAGGAAAATAACAAGTTAGCCTTTACACAAACCATAAACTAATAGGTGTGGGCTGCACCTGGGAACACACTGTGCACTTCTGATTGGTGTTTCTATGCATGCGTGTGTGTGTGTGTGCGACTGTGCGTGTGTGTGTGTTTGTCTATGAGGCTGCAGTGCGTTAATAAATGTCCCCACGCGATGTACATTTGACAGTGATTCATAGCAGGGAAGCTAACATCAGCCTACGGTGACAGCCAAAATATCTACTAACGTTACTTACCGCCATGTGCTTCCTCAAATTTGATGTTGAGTTCATGTAAGCTTAAGCTTCTTGTTGTTTGCCGCTGAAACTTTATGTGCAGTTAATCATGTGACCACCAGTGACTGCATTTGATTGGTGAAACGGAGTCAAACGTCACCAGTGACTAGGGATGATGTTCGAAACCGGTTCTCCCGGTTGTTCGATAAGAAAAGAACCGTTCGACAAGAAAAGAACCGATTACATGGACTCGAATCCCTTTTTGAGAACCGGTTCCTGTTATCGAGGCCACTATAGTAAAGAAAAAGAGTTGGTTCTTTATTTGAATCCCTGGGAACGAATCCCGTCCCACAAGAAATGCCCTGTGGGACATCACAGGAAATTACGTAGGTCTGTCATTAGACTGAGCTACGTAATTTCCTGTGATGTCACACAAGCAGCAAAAATAATGGACCGGAAAAAACGCCTCAAGGTACGGCTATTCACCTATAGATCACAGAGACAGGTTGATTTTGTGTTACTGTATATATTTGTTTTTCTGAAAAATCCCACTTAATATACTTTGGGTAACAACAGTCAATATTTTTTTTTTTTTTTTTTTAGGGGGGTAACAGTCAATATTTATCTATTTATTTATTTATTTTTCTTATAAAATAAAAGTGAGCTTTTGTAAAACCAAATATTGTGTTTTTTTCCATATACAACAACCTATCTGGATTCGATAAGAGAATCGATAAGGAATCGGTTCGATAAGAGGATTCGATAATGGGCTCAAACTCGATAATTTCTTATCAAACATCATCCCTACCAGTGACTGCATTTGATTGGTGAAACGGAGTCAAACGTCACCAGTGACTGCATTTGATTGGTGAAACGCAGTCAAACGTCACCAGTGACTGCATTTGATTGGTGAAACGGAGTCAAACGTCACCAGTGACTGCATTTGATTGGTGAAACGGAGTCAAACGTCACCAGTGACTGCATTTGATTGGTGAAACGCAGTCAAACGTCACCAGTGACTGCATTTGATTGGTGAAACGGAGTCAAACGTCACCAGTGACTGCATTTGATTGGTGAAACGCAGTCAAACGTCACCAGTGACTGCATTTGATTGGTGAAACGGAGTCAAACGTCACCAGTGACTGCATTTGATTGGTGAAACGCAAACATGCGATAGATCCTACTTTGAAGGTCTGTCTGACAAACCAAAACAAACAAAGCGTGCATTAACAGATCAATTCATCAGTAGAGAGTAGCGAGCTGAATGTAGATAAATGGAGCGGAGTAAAAGTAGCGTTTCTTCTCTATAAATATACTCAAGTAAAAGTAAAAGTATGTTGCTTTAAAACTACTCTTTGAGTCTGCCTTGTGTATGAAAAGCGCTATACAAATAAAGTTGCCTTGCCTACTCTTAGAAGTACAATTAATCCAAAAAGTTACTCAAGTAGATGTAATGGAGTAAATGTAGCGCGTTACTACCCACCTCTGTTGGCTATGGCAATTATCTATAAACTGTATGTGCCTGTTTACTTGCAGTGCACAGACGGCCGCATTGTTGATTCTGAAGGCAGATTTGGTACAGCATGGCAACATAAGCTAGCTGAATTCTGATTGGATAAAAACTCTGACCTAAAAACAACAGCACCGGAAGGAGCATAATATGACATGAAGAGAATATGAATACTTTTCGATATTTAGGGAAAGTAAATTAAAAAGTACTTTTATCTTTAATTATGATCATGACTTCTGGTTATGTTAGGCCTATATACACAAGAAATGGGTACCTTGTTAAGGGTTCTGACCGCAGCGTATCTCAGTGCAGCTTTGGGGGAACTGCAGAAGAGCTGCAGCACTTTAAGAAAACAAAACACATCATGAGTAAGATATGGCCAGTGTGACTTGCTCATGTTTTGTAGCGTGTTCAAACAAACCTGACACGGCGGGGGCCAACTCCCTGGCGGTGCAGTTTGGCATGTGCACAATGGCGGACGCGGCCTCGTACACCACCATCTCGTTCTTGTTCCTCAGGCAGCTCTCGATGAAGTCAAACAAGGGGCTGTCGTGGCTGCGGACAAAAAAACGGTACGTGAATGAAAGCGAGACAAGGAGACAGGTCGTTTCAGGTTTGCCTACCCTCCTTCCGTCTCATCCAAAAGTTTACTGGCGATCCTGATGAGCATGCAGTAGGCAAACGGCGACTTGAGGCCCGACTTGGTGAACTTATTGAGCATCTTGGTGACGGCGAGACGATCGTTCTTCCTCAAGTGATAGAGCAGGCCGAGAGCATGGTACTGCAGAATAAAGACAAATTATCTTTTGCCATTTTTTGACTAATGTTGACAGCTGGTGTTGTAAATCATTAGTGATGATGTTTGATAAGAAATTATCGAGTTTGAGCCTATTATCGAATCCTCTTATCGAACCGATTCCTTATCGAGTCCAGATAGTTAAGTTAAGTTAAAGTTAAAGTACCAATGATTGTCACACACACACTAGGTGTGGTGAAATTTGTCCTCTGCATTTGACCCATCCCCTTGATCACCCCCTGGGAGGTGAGGGGAGCAGTGGGCAGCAGCGTAGCCGCGCCCGGGAATCATTTTTGGTGATTTAACCCCCAATTCCAACCCTTGAGGTTGTTGTATATGGAAAAAAACACACAATATTTGGTTCAACAAAAGCTCACTTTTATTATATAAGAAAAAAATAAAATCTAATTAATAAATAAATATTGACGGTTACCCCCCCTAAAAAAATAAAATAAATAAATATTGACTGTTGTTACCCAAAGTATATTAAGTGGGATTTTTCAGAGAAACAAATATATACAGTAACACAAAAACAAGCTGTCTCTGTGATCACTATAGGTGTATAAATAATAATATAGTGTTAAATAAAATCAGTCCCTTGGGCACAAAACTGAAAATAATACAGCTCTCCATTTGACATAACTATTTGACATAACTGTTTGTTATGATGCTTTGACATTTTTGCACTTTATTTCTTTATTGAAAGAAAATTCTATGAAGAGAAAAGTTCTTTGCAAATGTGGTTACAATGCTAAAAAATGAAAAGTTAAAGCTAAAAAAAGAAATACTCTTTATTGAGTTAACATTATTTCTTTATAGGGGGAAAGATGTTATGAGCTAGGGCAGACCTGGGCATTCTGCGGCCCGCGGGCCGCATCCGGCCCTTTGTGCGTCCCTGTCCGGCCCGCGTGAGGCCAATTATAAATTACAAAATAAATTTAAAAAAGTATCTATGTCGAGTGTGCAATAAAACGGTGCTGCTTTTTTGTATTACTTCCGTGTGGACGTATGCGTGTGCGTGATTGTGAGTGAATGTGAACAGCTGCAATCATAAAATAACAAAATAAAGTTGAAAAAACATCTATGTCGTGCGCGCAATACAACTGTGCTGCTTTTATTTTGAAAAGTATTATTTATGGGCGTGTGTCCGTGTGTAACCTGCGAGTGAAGGTGCACATGCAGCGACAAGTGATGCACGGTTTACACCCGAGATGCTAAAAAGAGAAAAGTTGATGAGGAATGGCGTGTTTTCAACAAGACATGGACTGCAAAGCAACGTTCCCTCTAAGGTGCGCGCCTGCGCAATTGCGCACTGTTCAAGCGTCTGCTGCGCGCAGCAAATATATGCCGCGCACCAAATCAAATCCCATCTGAATTCTAAACAAAATAAACATATTTATGCTATGTAATTTTGCAATGCAACTTTGAGTGACAGTGACAACAAGCGGCCCTAACGGTGTTCGTCAACACCGTTCAATTGAACACCGTTCAATTATTGTAACGTCTATCGAGATGCTTCGAGGACAGGAATTATATCCATCACTTTATTGAGCAAAACTGTTTATATTCGGACATAACCACACCAAAAACATGAGTTTTCACACTTCTATCTGGAAAAACTAGTCATTTTCTGCCGTACAAACCAGGCCAAAAGCAACTTGTCATCTGTCACCAACACGCATAGCACTAAACCACTGGTGCGTTTATGGCCACACAAAAAGTCGGACAACTCAAACACCACACAAAGTTACACTATGACTCCTCAGTCATACATGTGCTTATTTTACTGTCAATTATTATTAATGTTAATTTATTTATATTAGTCATGGAATGCTGCTACACACACTATGTTGAAGTATTACTATTATTATTAATTATTATTATTATTATTATTTTTATTTATCTTACGGTATGTATCAAAAACAATATTGAGCAAAATTTAATTGAAATATTGTCGATGTGGCCCTCCAGCAGTGCTCGGGTTGCTCATGCGGCCCCCGGTAAAAATTAATTGCCCACCCCTGAGCTAGGGAATATAACAACTACACTACCCAGCATGCAACGGGAGTGACGAGCATGCGCGGTAGCCCCGAAAAGTGTTGTTGCATGTCGTCACCCGGCAGCTAAGAATGAGCACGCTGTGAAAGTAAACGTCAAGAACTCCGCCAACACGCCTCGTCTGCATTATTTATAATTAGACAACACATATAAAGTGTGATTTTGTTTTGTTTACAAGGAAAGAAAAACAAAAGTTAAAAAAGGGAGATGTGTTGTATATATATGTATGTGCTGCGGTTGCTTTAAGAACGTTGCGACAGCTGCCGTAAAGGAGGTGCGTTGCTAGCCTGGTTGCTATGTTTCCGCTTGGTGGTAAAAGTGTTGGTCATGTGTTTGTACCCTACTCAAATCTCTCAGTAAAGTTATTCATTGGATTATGCCTTTTGTTTTGAACTTTATTACACCTTGGAGCGCTTTTTCCCATCCATTGTTTTTCCTGCTTTCCCTATCTGCGCCTAATGACTGAGCTACGTGACGCCATTTCTTGTGATGTCACGCGCAGCATTTCTGGTCGGGACGGGATTCGAATAAAGAACCAACTCTTTTTCTTTACTATAATGGTCTCGATAACGGGTACCGGTTCTCAAAAAGGGATTCGAGTCCGAGGACTTGGTTCTTTTCTTATCGAACAACCGGGAAAACTGGTTTCGAGTATCATCCCTATAAATCATACACCTATTCGTAGAAGTAAGCCAACGTGTCCCCACCTGCACCATGATGTTATCACTAGAGGCCGCTTCTTGAGCTTCATTGACCCAACGCTTCACCACGTCGTAGCTCATCTTCACCATGTGCTAAAAAAATATCCATCTTAATTAATATCGCGTTAAATATGCATGTATTTATGTTGATTGAGTCTCACCAGTGAGGACACCAGGGCTGAACTGGACACACTGGGTACCTTGTCAACTATGGCCTGCTTCATGTATCTCTCTATGGCCTGAAGCATGGTGGTCTGTAAAATGGTGTCAGATTGTTTAGGGGAATGGTAGAGTGAAGACACACGGGGAGAAAGAAGAGTACGGTAGAGGGGGATGCACGTACATCAGTGATCCTGCAGAGGGCTCTGATGGCAGGGCCTCTGTACACGTCCTCCTTGCCTGTCATGTCCTTGGTCAAACTAAACAACAAAATCAGAAATACGACTTCAAAGCTAGCACTTGTTTAGGAGCAGGAAGGGGAACTGCATTTTTTTGTGGAATTCACAATCATTATGGGTGACAAGAAGAAATAGAAAGTAGGATAGAAAATAGGATAAATATACATTCGAGAAAAATGTAATTTAAAACATGTTTACGCACCTACAACACTTAAGACCTTCAGTATATCCGTATGGGGAATTAAATGATGGAATGGATTAAAAAGCAAAGAAATTAAACAATGTACTAATATGATCCACTTCAAGAAACTCTTCAAACTTAAAGTGTTTACAAAGTACAAAGAAGAAGAACCATAATAAACATTCTGAATTTATTTCATCCATTTTCTAGATAATCTAATTGATCTCACCATATGAAATATAACTTACTTCACTAATTATTATTTATTTATGTTTAATGTTATTACTTATGCAGTATATTGTGAATAAATTGAGAACAGGAAGTGAACAAAAGTTTTAGCAACTGCTACGTAAAGGAAAAGAGGTAGGATTAAATAAGCTCTGCTTTTTCCTACTCCTTTTCGAACATGTTGAATAGAGAAACTGGAAATTGTGAAGTATCATGTTGTATGCATGCATGTTCCAAATAAACAAACTCGACTCAAAAAAAAAAAAAAAAAGAACAAAAAAAAGAACACGCATGTCTTTTTTTGGGGGATTCTAAAGATTAAAAAAATGCTTGCCAGATGGGAGTTCCCTATGTTGCCTTGAAAACGTTTTATAAACACACTAAATATATATATATATATATGCTGACACAGACGCTAGCTTTCCTCTTGCTGATGCCGTAGCAGTGTGGGTGTCTCTCTGAGCAAGGCGATGTGTTACTATGCTTAAAAAAAAACGTTTTTCAGTTTGTTCTCTTACAATAACAAATGTTGCTACAGATTAGTTAGTACTCAGGTTACGGAACGTAAATTAAGTATTGTTGGCGGTTTTTGGATGCATTTTTAGAGTAATTTAGCGGCAGAATGGATTGCTACTGGGTGGCTTTGCGAGCCACCCAGATTGAGCCAATGATTACAAATTAAGAATGCAAACATGTGTTTTTGTGTCTCTTAAGGATTGTGAACGATAAACAAAACTCCAAAAAAAAAAAGTGCAGTTCTCCTTCAATGTAGAAATGTTTAATACCTGCTGGTGACGATGATGACATCCTCAGAGATGTTGGCCATCTCCTTGATGGTCAGGTAGCACATCCTCCTTAGAGTTTGCTGGTCGGAGTATAATATGTATTTATCTAAATGTAAGAGGCATCTAAAACAAAAAACACATATGTATCTTACATCATTGGACTGGAAGAGCCTGGTCATGGCAAAGAATGCCTCTGTGGCTTCTGTGGTCCCAAAATGTTCACCCTACAAAGATATAATAGATCAATAACGAGAGGGTTATAAACACACATTAAAATGACATGTACATAAATGGATTACACCACTAGGGCTGCAGGATTAATCAACATTGAGGTTTTAATTAGTGCGATAACTGCAGAGGCTGAGGTTTTTTTTCCTCCGTCACCGGCATTTGAGTGACAGACACGTTCGCCGATCGGAATTGTTGAACCTCTCGCTTCAAACTGGGAGAAAGTTTTCCCACTCTGTGCATCGCTGTCAGCACCTGAGCGTGTTTATTTAACAGTATAATTAACTGAAAACTAGGGGTGTAACGGTACGTGTATTTGTATTGAACCGTTTCGGTACGGGGGTTTCGGTTTCGGTTCGGAGGTGTACCGAACGAGTTTCCACACGGACATATTAAGTAGCGTACTGCACACGTTGTGTAAACAATACTCAAAATGCCGGACATTTGAGGCATTTAAGAAACTCCGCCCAGACAGCTCCGCAAAAGAGGACATGTCCGGTGAAAAGAGGACGTATGGTCAGTCTATCTTAGCCCAGTCAATGCTAGCATGCTAGCAAAAGAGGACATGTCCGGTGAAACCGATCGCTGCTAGCATGCTAGCAGCTAACGGGCTAGGATAGACTGACCATACGTCCTCTTTTCACCGGACATGTCCTCTTTTGCGGAGCTGTCAGGGCGGAGTTTCTTAAATGCCTCAAATGTCCGGCATTTTGAGTTAGGGTTGCGTGTATTTTCAATGTGCGTTCATGGTTAAGAAGGGGTTAAAAACAAAACAAACAGCAGCATTGGTGAGGGAGGGGCAGAGACAGAGAGAGAGAGAGAGTTATGATAAACGCGCATGCGTCGCCAGGCTCTGCTTTTTATCCATAGATTTATCACATTGAATTTTTTATTATCTATAGCAGGGGTGTCAAAAGTGTGCCCCGGAGGCCATTTGCGGCCCACAGCTAATGTTTTAAAAGGCCCACGGCGCATTCTAAAAATACTATTCAAATAAACAAAAACATAACAAAAGTGAAATAAAAAAGCTTAAAGGTTAAATGTCATTTAGAAAAAGTTGCAACGTTGACTAATAAAACAAAGCTGTTGTTTTTTTCTTTCAAACTGTCATTGCTCAAAACATAATATTGAATCAAAATCAATGTTATCATGAATTATTGACCTATCCAAGGTTCACATTACTTCACATCAAATATTACACTAAGAAAAATATTTTTGGTGGAAGAGTTTGCAAATTTGGTAAATAAATAACCCAAAAATTTATATTTTGTTGTTTTCTTATTGTACCGAAAATAAACCGAACCGTGACCTCTAAACCGAGGTACGTACCGAACCGAAATGTTTGTGTACCGTTACACCCCTAGTATATATATATATACACAGTATATCTGTTTATATTATTTTATTTCTGATTATTATTATTAATAGGGATGTCCGATAATGGCTTTTTGCCGATATCCGATATTGTCCAACTCTTTAATTACCGATACCGATATCAACCGATACCGATATCAACCGATATATGCAGTCGTGGAATTAACACATTATTATGCCTAATTTGGACAACCAGGTATGGTGAAGATAAGGTCCTTTTTAAAAAAATTTGCAAAATAAGATAAATAAATTAAAAACATTTTCTTGAATAAAAAAGAAAGTAAAACAATATAAAAACAGTTACATAGAAACTAGTAATGAATGAAAATGAGTAAAATGAACTGTTAAAGGTTAGTACTATTAGTGGAGCAGCAGCACGCACAATCATGTGTGCTTACGGACTGTATCCCTTGCAGACTGTATTGATATATATTGATATATAATGTAGGAAGCAGAATATTAATAACAGAAAGAAACAACCCTTTTGTGTGAATGAGTGTAAATGGGGGGAGGGAGGTTTTTTGGGTTGGTGCACTAATTGTAAGTGGATCTTGTGTTTTTTATGTTGATTTAATAAAAAATTTAAAAAAATTTTAAAAAACGATACAGATAATAAAAAAACGATACCGATAATTTCCGATATTACATTTTAACGCATATATCGGCCGATGATATCGGCAGGCCGATATTATCGGACATCTCTAATTATTAATAGTGTATTATTTCTTTTTTCTTTACTTAATTGATATATTTGCAAATACTACTTTGTTTTTCTGCTGTTTCTTTCTTTTTTTGGTTGGAATATAAACAAAAAATATTTTGACATTTAGGTCAGACAACAGATTAATGATGTATGTGAATATGACGTAATGGATAGGAATGTCTGATGCTGTAAGTCAATAAAAAATTTTTAAAAAAGTATAGCACTTTGCATTGCATTTCTTATATGTATGAAAAGCGCTTTCTAAATAAAGCTTGATTCACTTGTTATTTTCGACCCCGCTGGAGTCTATCTCAGCTGGAGTCTATCTCAGCTAAAAAAATCGCAATTTTCAGTTTTGTTTTCCTCAAAATCCTGCGGCCCTTGACCCCCCTGTCAAACCTGGTTGAGCAGGTAAATGATCTTGGTGAGAATGGTGAGACATCGCCGTGGATTGATGGGGGTCTCGTTGAAGATGCGTGCCTGCGGACATGAATAAGACACATTTTAAGTGGGTTTGTTCATCATTGCTCGGAAAAAGCCTTCATGGAAAGGGACAAGCGGTAGAAAATGGATGGAGTTATACAGCGCAGTACCTCCTGCAGAACGGCACTCTTCTCCAAATGCTGGAAAGGGTTAGAGCCACTTCCTGCAATGGTGGTAAAATGCACATTTACTCATTGGACTTGTAAAAGTATAACATTGTACATAAAACATCATTGGACTTGTAAAAGTATAACTTTGTACACAGAGGTGGGTAGTAACGCGCTACATTTACTTCGTTACATCTACTTGAGTAACTTTTGGGATAAATTGTACTTCTAAGAGTAGTTTTAATGCAACATACTTTTACTTGAGTATATTTATAGAGAAGAAACGCTACTTTTACTCCGCTCCATTTATCTACATTCAGCTCGCTACTCGCTACTGATTTTTATCCATCTGTTAATGCACGCTTTGTTTGTTTTGGTCTGTCAGACAGACCTTCAAAGTAGGATCTATCGCATGCCTGCGTTTCACCAATCAGATGCAGTCACTGGTGACGTTTGACTCCGTTTCACCAATCAGATGCAGTCACTGGTGACGTTTGACTCCGTTTCACCAATCAGATGCAGTCACTGGTGACGTTTGACTCCGTTTCACCAATCAGATGCAGTCACTGGTGACGTTTGACTCCGTTTCACCAATCAAATGCAGTCACTGGTGACGTTTGACTCCGTTTCACCAATCAAATGCAGTCACTGGTGACGTTTGACTCCGTTTCACCAATCAAATGCAGTCACTGGTGACGTTTGACTCCGTTTCACCAATCAAATGCAGTCACTGGTGACGTTTGACTCCGTTTCACCAATCAGATGCAGTCACTGGTGACGTTTGACTCCGTTTCACCAATCAAATACAGTCACTGGTGACGTTTGACTCCGTTTCACCAATCAAATGCAGTCACTGGTGACGTTTGACTCCGTTTCACCAATCAAATACAGTCACTGGTGACGTTTGACTCCGTTTCACCAATCAAATGCAGTCACTGGTGACGATTGACTCCGTTTCACCAATCAGATGCAGTCACTGGTGACGTTTGACTCCGTTTCACCAATCAAATACAGTCACTGGTGACGTTTGACTCCGTTTCACCAATCAAATGCAGTCACTGGTGACGTTTGACTCCGTTTCACCAATCAAATACAGTCACTGGTGACGTTTGACTCCGTTTCACCAATCAAATGCAGTCACTGGTGACGATTGACTCCGTTTCACCAATCAGATGCAGTCACTGGTGACGTTTGACTCCGTTTCACCAATCAGATGCAGTCACTGGTGACGTTTGACTCCGTTTCACCAATCAAATGCAGTCACTGGTGACGTTTGACTCCGTTTCACCAATCAAATGCAGTCACTGGTGACGTTTGACTCCGTTTCACCAATCAGATGCAGTCACTGGTGACGTTGGACCAATCAAACAGAGCCAGGCGGTCACATGACCATCACACGTGGACCCCGACTTAAACAAGTTGAAAAAACTTACTGGGGTGTTACCATTTAGTGGTCAATTGTACGGAATATGTACTGTACTGTGCAATCTACTAATAAAAGTTTCAATCAATCAATCAAAAGTGTGAAAGAAAAAAAGACACTTTTTTTATTTCAACCGTACTTCCCGTCAAAAGCCTAAACGCACAATTCCTGTCTTCACAATAAAAGTGCCGCTCCATCGCGCCTGCGCTAACAAAATAAGAGTCTCCGAAAGCCAGCGCAAACAACCTAGCAAGCTAAAGAGATTGCCGCCAATGTATTTCTTGTAAAGTGTATAAAAACGAATATGAAAGCTTGAAAAATAAGATGCCAAAAACCAAGCCTTTTCATGTGGTATTAAGACAGAGGGGAGGAACTTTTTTTCTCCTCCATTTGAAAACGTGGACGTTATCATCACTGCTGTCTGATTCCAAACAATGCAAGTCATCAGAATCCGGTAATACACCAACTTATATTCTTGTCTTCATGAAAGAAAGGAATCTATATGTTAAACATGCATGTATATTCATTAAAACACCTTTAACATGTGAACAAAAACGGCAAAATAAATAAATATAAATTATATACTGTATATATAAATGTATGTATGTATGTGTATATATATATATATATATATATATATATATATATATATATATATATATATATATATATATATATATATATATATATATATATATATATATATATACTACCGTTCAAAAGTTTGGGGTCACATTAAAATGTCCTTATTTTTGAAGGAAAAGCACTGTACTTTTCAATGAAGATAACTTTAAACTAGTCTTAACTTTAAAGAAATACACTCTATACATTGCTAATGTGGTAAATGACTATTCTAGCTGAAAATGTCTGGTTTTTGGTCTAATATCTACATAGGTGTATAGAGGCCCATTTCCAGCAACTATCACTCCAGTGTTCTAATGGTACAATGTGTTTGCTCATTGGCTCAGAAGGCTAATTGATGATTAGAAAACCCTTGTGCAATCATGTTCACACATCTGAAAACACTTTAGCTCGTTAAAGAAGCTACAAAACTGACCTTCCTTTGAGCAGATTGAGTTTCTGGAGCATCACATTTGTGGGGTCAATTAAACGCTCAAAATGGCCGGAAAAAGAGAACTTTCATCTGAAACTCGACAGTCTATTCTTGTTCTTAGAAATGAAGGCTCAAACACAAAACTGTTTGGGTGACCCCAAACTTTTGAACGGTAGTGTGTATATATATATATATATATATA
>NC_084756.1:38221399-38226399 GCF_033978785.1 Entelurus aequoreus | reverse complement strand
ACATACATGCGTATGTGCACGTCACTGCCTCCAGGGGTCGCTGCGGGCCAAGCTCGCCTCCTTGGTGCTGATGCTGACCCACTACTGTACTACAATAACACAACACCAGTTTCTGCTCTGAATCACAAACAAACTCTGAGTCAACCACAACATTTTGGATTTGGCTTATTTCATTTCTTTTACACCAGAGTATCGACCCTCCTCATTTATCCAGGCTTTGGACCTGCACTGATGGACATCTCCCTGGCCGTTAATAGCAGCGTTACCAGCAGCGTGTAACATTACACTGGAGCATTACTATCTTTGATATAGGACAGTGACTCTCAAACTCTGCCTTGTTTTTAACAAAACCCTTAGACCTACTATGCTACTGTATTTTAACGATGGTCCTTCTGTCGGTACTTGGAGAGCCAAGTGGTTTTTCAGGCGGTACTTGGTGACTGCTAGACAGCCCCTCATCAGACTGCTTTGTATATCTGAAAACTAATGTTGTTGTACTTTTTAAGTGCAATGACAATAAAGTTCAATTATATTCCATCTGCTGTCAATCACAATAAAAATAAAATAGTCGTACAAATCTCTATAGCCACAGTTTGTAAGGTTGATGTACTTGCAGAAGTCAAACAGTATGCTGATGCAGTCGTCCCTCGTTTACTGTTAATTGCTTGTGACCATGATGGATTCATTACTGCCAAGTCGGAATCATTCATTATAAATCAAATATTTGTCTAGCTGGAGCATAAAAACCTTCTTTACAACCTTCTAAATGCAATTTTCAATATTATGAGAGCCCTCTGGACATAAAATCATTTCCTTAGTCACCTTTACATTCTTTGACCCAATATAATAATGCTTCCTGAGGCTGAGCCAATCAGCGGCCACGATACTGAACAGCGGGCTTTGAGCGGTTTGGTCTCCTCTAGTGGTATTTAAGCCGCACCTGTATCGTTTTTTTTTTTTTTTTTTTTTAATTAAATCAACATAAAAAACATAAGATACACTTACAATTAGTGCACCAACCCAAAAAAACTCCCTCCCCCCATTTCTTTCTGTTATCAATATTCTGCTTCCTACATTATATATCAATATATATCAATACAGTCTGCAAGGGATACAGTCCGTAAGCACACATGATTGTGCGTGCTGCTGCTCCACTAATAGTACTAACCTTTAACACTTCATTTTACTCATTTTCATTCATTACTAGTTTCTATGTAACTGTTTTTATATTGTTGTACTTTCTTTTTTATTCAAGAAAATGTTTTTAATTTATTTATCTTATTTTACAAATTTTAAAAAAAAGTACCTTATCTTCACCATACCTGGTTGTCCAAATTAGGCATAATAATGTGTTAATTCCACGACTGTATATATCGGTTGATATCGGTATCGGTTGATATCGGTATCGGTAATTAAAGAGTTGGACAATATCAGAATATCGGACATCGGCAAAAAGCCATTATCGGACATCCCTAATTATATTCATATAAATGTATATATATCAATATATATATCAATATATATATATATATATATATATATATATATATATATATATATATATATTATATTCATATAAATGTATATATCTAAATATATATACATACATATATATTTATTGATATTCATATATATATATATATATATATATATATATATATATATATATATATATATATATATATATATATATATATATATATATATATATATATATATATATATATATATATATATATATATATATGTGTGTGTATGTAAATACAGGGACAAAGCAATAAACTGGTGGATGAAGTAGACATCCCAGACACATGAGAGACGTGTCGCCAGACTGGGAACGGAGCGTCAACAAAACCCAACAATCTCCCTGTGAAGTGTGCCAAAGCTCCTCAGGGAGGGGCCGGGCGGAGAGCCGGGGTGAGGCGGGCGGACGTTAATCACCCTCCACTGTGACTCTGCGCTCGCAGCGTTCCCACACTCCTGGCATTATTGAGCCGCTGCCCGCTCAATAGACATGTGCCTCATTAAATGCTAATTCGGCCCCTCATTGAAGGGGACCGCCTCCCCTCATCTGCATCCCCCCCCCCCCAGACCCCCTGTGGTGCCTGAGGGGGTCAAAGAGACAGGCCAAACATGCATGGCGACACACAGCCGAGTAAACAGCCTCTTATACTCAACACTATTTGTTTGTCAACGTGAGGTAACAGCGTTTTATTTTCCTATATTCGAACACAGTGTTACTGTTCAAACTGTGTGTCATGTTACAGTGGACAACAATATTAAATACACCTCTGCCTTGGTTTTGATGAATACTTAGGCCTACTGCGCTACTGTGTTTTAATGTTGGTCAATATTTTGTGGTATATGAACAAAGAACCACTGCTGTGTAGCAATAATGTTAAGTTACTTTTCATGCATCCATCCATTTTCTACCGCTTGTCCCTTTCGGGGTGGCGGGGGGTGCTGGAGCCTATCTCAGCTGCATTCGGGCGGAAGGCGGGGTACACCCTGGACAAGTCACCACCTCATCGCAGGGCCAACACAGATAGACAAGACAACATTCACACACCAGGGACCATTTAGTGTTGCCAATCAAACTATCCTATTTACAAAAAAAATGAAACCATATATTATTAAAAAACACATTTTTATTTTGGTGATACAGTCAAAATGTTACAAGAAAAACTGAACATTTGTGCAATATTATGATAAAAGTTGGAATTTTACTCAATAACAGTCACAATTTTACTCGACAAAATTCACAATTTTATAAGAAACTTAAACATTTTGGCAATATTATTACAATAATAATCGGAATTTTACTTGGCAAAATTATGACAAAAGTCATAATTTACTCAAACAATGTCACTATTTTACAAGAACAACAAAACTATTTTTAATTTAAATAATTGTACTTAAAAAAATAATAATTCTACAAGAAAATATTGCAATATTACAGAAACAGAAAGAATATGAGAATTTGTTCCCAATTTTATAAGAAAAAATGTTACAAGAAAAACTGAACATTTGTGCAATATTATGATAAAAGTTGGAGTTTTACTCAATAACAGTCGCAATTTTACTCGACAAAAATCACAATTTTATAAGAAACTCAAACATTTTGGCAATGTTATAATAATAATAATCGGAATTTTACTTGGCAAAATTATGACAAAAGTCATAATTTACTCAAAAAATTTCACTATTTTACAAGAACAACAAAATAATTTTAATTTAAATAATTTTACATAAAAAAGTAATAATTTTATGAGAAAATATTGCAATATTACAGAAACAGAAAGAATATGAGACTTTGTTCCCAATTTTATAAGAAAAAATGTTACAAGAAAAACTGAACATTTGCGCAATATTATGATAAAAGTTGGAATTTTACTTAATAACAGTCGCAATTTTACTCGACAAAAGTCACAATTTTATAAGAAACTTAAACATTTTGGCAATATTATAATAATAATCTGAATTGTACTTGGCAAAATTATGACAAACGTCATAATTTTACTCAAAAAATGTCACTATTTTACAAGAACAACAAAATTATTTTAATTTTAATAATTTTACATAAAAAAGTAATAATTTTATGAGAAAATATTGCAATATTACAGAAACAGAAAGAATATGAGAATTTGTTCCCAATTTTATAAGAAAAAATGTTACAAGAAAAACTGAACATTTGTGCAATATTATGATAAAAGTTGGAATTTTACTCAATAACAGTCGCAATTTTACTCGACAAAAGTCACAATTTTATAAGAAACTTAAACATTTTGGCAATATTATAATAATAATAATCGGAATTTTACTTGGCAAAATTATGACAAAAGTCATAATTTTACTCAAAAAATGTCACTATTTTACAAGAACAACAAAATAATTTTAATTTTAATAATTTTACATAAAAAAGTTATAATTTTACAAGAAAATATTGCAATATTACAGAAACAGAAAGAATATGAGACTTTGTTCCCAATTTTATAAGAACAAATGTTACAAGAAAAACTGAACATTTGTGCAATATTATGATAAAAGTTGGAATTTCACTCAATAACAGTCGCAATTTTACTCGACCAAAGTCACAATTTTATAAGAAACTTAAACATTTTGGCAATATTATAATAATAATCGGAATTTGACTTGGCAAAATTATGACAAAGGTCATAATTTTACTCAAAAAATGTCACTATTTTACAAGAACAACAGAATAATTTTAATTTAAATAATTTTACATAAAAAAGTAATAATTTTACGAGAAAATATTACAATATTACAGAAACAGAAAGAATATGAGACTTTGTTCCCAATTTTATAAGAAAAAATGTTACAAGAAAAACTGAACATTTGTGCAATATTATGATAAAAGTTGGAATTTTACTCAATAACAGTCGCAATTTTATAAGAAACTTAAACATTTTGGCAATATTATAATAATAATCAGAATTTTACTTGGCAAAATTATGACAAAAGTCATAATTTTACTCAAAAAATGTCACTATTTTACAAGAACAACAAAATAATTTTAATTTTAATAATTTTACATAAAAAAGTAATAATTTTACGAGAAAATATTGCAATATTTCAGAAACAGAAAGAATATGAGACTTTGTTCCCAATTTTATAAGAACAAATGTTACAAGAAAAACTGAACATCTGTGCAATATTATGATAAAAGTTGGAATTTTACTTAATAACAGTCACAATTTTAGTCAACAAAAGTCATAATTTTATAAGAAACTTAAACATTTTGGCAATATTATAATAATAATCGGAATTTTACTTGGCAAAATTATGACAAAAGTCATAATTTTACTCAAAAAATGTCACTATTTTACAAGAACAACAAAATAATTTTAATTTGAATAATTTTACATAAAAAAGTAATAATTTTACATAAAAAAGTAATAATTTTACGAGAAAATATTGCAATATTACAGAAACAGAAAGAATCTGAGAATTTGTTCCCAATTTTTTAAGAACAAATGTTA
>NC_084756.1:38201399-38216399 GCF_033978785.1 Entelurus aequoreus | reverse complement strand
TTGGGTTGGTGCACTAATTGTAAGTGTATCTTGTGTTTTTTATGTTGATTTAATTAAAAAAAACAAAACGATACAGATAATAAAAAAAACGATACCGATAATTTCCGATATTAAATTTTAACGCATTTATCGGCCGATAATACCGGCAAGCCGATATTATCGGACATCCCTACATGTTATCGATGGGAAAATGCATTTTCAGACAATATGATTTGCCTGAGCGTTGCCTTTTTGCCTTTCCATTAAGAACAATAAACTAGTTTTTAGTATAAGTTTGCTGGTTTCAAGAAATGTAATGCCGAGTGCATATCATTATGTCAAGATAATGGCACTAGCATTTACTCCATTTAAGAATATTTTTCAACACATTGAGCAAAAAGGGTCTCACATTTGTTTTTGCTACCAAGAAAAGTGCACTTGTTATTAGTGAGAATATACTTATTTGAAGCTATTTCGGGGTTCATTGAGGTTAGCTAATATACTTATTTGAAGCTATTTTTGGGGTTCATCGAGGTTAGCTCATTTGACTTGTTTTGGAAAGTCTTGACAAGCCACATTTTCTTCTTCTATTGGCAGATAATTTTGCTTAGTTCAAGTAAAATACCCCTCATTTTTGTATTTTTTTCCCTTGTTTTTGAACACTGACTTTTTGCAATGTGTGTGTCTGCGCTCGACGGGGTCAGCACTTTCCCACATGTAGACCCCCCCGATGTCACCCCCCCCAGTGGTCCAGCTGCTCCCCTGAGATGTAGCTATTGTCCCCCATGCAGCTCTCTGATTGGCTGACAGTGTGAGAAAGTGCAGAGGCACACATTGAGATGGAGATGTGGGACTATAAATAGGAGGGTGATGCCATAGTGGACACACACACACACACACACACACACACACATCCAGCCATGGCATCTCAGCAGCATGCGACACTCACACACAAGGTATGTTGAAGGTTCGTCACCATGACACGGGACTCCACCACCAGTGTCTTCATCAGCTCCTCGCTCTCCCTGCAGCTCAGAAAGCCTCTGGTGGAGAAGTTGCGGCGAGAGCGGATCAACGGCAGCATCCAGCAGCTCAAGTCCCTGCTGGCTCCGGAGTTCCTCACCCGCCAGCCCGACTCCAAGCTGGAGAAGGCCGACATCCTGGAGATGACCGTTTGCCTCCTGAGGCGGCTGAAGTCCTCGGACGGCGCCGCCGCCGCCTTCCGCGGGGGCTACTCCAGGTGCGCCAGGGAGGTGGCGCACTTCCTGTCGGAGGAGAGGGCGAGGACGCACATCCCTCCCTGCGAGGAGGAGGACTCGTCTCCTCTGAGCGCCACCAAGGAGGAGGACTCGTCTCCTCTGAGCGCCACCAAGCAGGAGGACTCGGCCCCCTGGAGGCCCTGGTAGACCCCCAGGACGTCGCCTTTTGTAAAGGCTTACTTTCACTCTTGTTCTTTTTTTAAAAGAAGTCTTTTGTAGCTTACTTTGTTACGTGGTAAAGACAAGTACTCCCCGTGGGAATGCACACGTATATTTCCTCCATCACATATGGTGTTGTTTTTTTCTCCATTTAGGAGCAATTTTTGACACATGTTGAACATGTCGGGGTTGTTTTGACAAAACTAATCTGCATTTTAGCCAGATGTTGAAATGTGCTGCTTCTGTGAGTGACAGCACAGGTGTTCACGTGAATGTACTCCTCCTCAAACCAAGGCGTCGGCAATAAAACAATCATGAAAAAACAACAAGATGTTCCTTTTGTCTTTGTCTCTTTGTGTCCCATACAACTTGTTCACTTCACTTTAATGAACGAAGCAAATGATGTTCTGGACTAGTGTTGTCCCGGTTCTGGACTAGTGTTGTCCCGGTACCAATATGTTGTCCTTCAGACCGACAGCCATCAGACTGTATAATACATATGTTCCCTTTTGACTGTACTTAAATCTACAATAGACTGTATTTATACTTTTCACATGTGAATAATACTGTATAATAGACTGTATTTATATTATTCACATGTGAATAGTATAAATACAGTCTATTATACAGTATTATTCACATGTGAATAATGCTGTATAATAGACTGTATTTATATTATTCACATGTGAATAATGCTGTATAATAGACTGTATTTATATTATTCACATGTGAATAATGCTGTATAATAGACTGTATTTATATTATTCAAATGTGTATTTATATTATTCACATGTTAATAATATAAATACAGTCTACTATACAGTATTATTCACATATGACTAATACTGTATAATAGACTGTATTTATACTTTTCACATGTGAATAATACTGTACAATAGACTGTATTTATATTATTCACATGTGAATAATATAAATACAGTCTATTATACAGTATTATTCACATGTGAATAATATAAATAAATTCTATTATACAGCATTATTCACATGTGAATAATACTGTATAGTAGACTGTATTTATATAATTCACATGTGAATAATACTGTATAATGGACTGTATTTATATTATTCACATGTGAATAATGCTGTATAATAGACTGTATTTATATTATTCACATGTGAATAATGCTGTATAATAGACTGTATTTATATTATTCAAATGTGTATTTATATTATTCACATGTTAATAATATAAATACAGTCTACTATACAGTATTTTTCACATGTGAATAATGCTGTATAATTGACTGTATTTATATTATTCACATGTGAATAATGCTGTATAATAGACTGTATTTATATAATTCACATGTGAATAATACTGTATAATGGACTGTATTTATATTATTCACATGTGAATAATGCTGTATAATAGACTGTATTTATATTATTCACATGTGAATAATGCTGTATAATAGACTGTATTTATATTATTCAAATGTGTATTTATATTATTCACATGTTAATAATATAAATACAGTCTACTATACAGTATTATTCACATGTGAATAATGCTGTATAATTGACTGTATTTATATTATTCACATGTGAATAATGCTGTATAATAGACTGTATTTATATTATTCACATGTGAATAATGCTGTATAATTGACTGTATTTATATTATTCACATGTGAATAATGCTGTATAATAGACTGTATTTATATTATTCACATGTGAATAATGCTGTATAATAGACTGTATTTATATTATTCACATGTGAATAATGCTGTATAATAGACTGTATTTATGTTATCCACATGTGAATAATGCTGTATAAAAGACTGTATTTATATTTTTCACATGTGACTAATGCTGTATAATAGACTGTATTTATATTTTTCACATGTGAATAATGCTGTATAATAGACTGTATTTATATTATTCACATGTGAATAATGCAGTATAATAGACTTTATTTATATTATTCACATGTGAATATTGCTGTATAATAGACTGTATTTATATTACTCACATGTGAATAATGCTGTATAATAGACTGTATTTATGTTATTCACATGTGAATAATGCTGTATGATAGACTGTATTTATATTATTCACATGTGAATAATGCTGTATAATAGACTGTATTTATATTATTCACATGTGAATAATGCTGTGTAAAAGACTGTATTTATATAATTCACATGTGAATAATACTGTATAATGGACTGTATTTATAATATTCACATGTGAATAATGCTGTATAATAGACTGTATTTATATTATTCACATGTGAATAATACTGTATAATAAACTGTATTTATATTATTCAAATGTGTATTTATATTATTCACATGTGAATAATATAAATACAGTCTACTATACAGTATTATTCACATGTGAATAATGCTGTATAATAGACTGTATTTATATTATTCACATGTGAATAATAAGGATGTATAATAGACTGTATTTATGTTATTCACATGTGAATAATGCTGTATAATAGACTGTATTTATATTATTCACATGTGAATAATAAGGATGTATAATAGACTGTATTTATGTTATTCACATGTGAATAATGCTGTATAATAGACTGTATTTATATTATTCACATGTGAATAATAAGGATGTATAATAGACTGTATTTATGTTATTCACATGTGAATAATGCTGTATAATAGACTGTATTTATGTTATTCACATGTGAATAATGCTGTATAATAGACTGTATTTATATTATTCACATGTGAATAATAAGGATGTATAATAGACTGTATTTATGCTATTCACATGTGAATAATGCTGTATGATAGACTGTATTTATATTATTCACATGTGAATAATGCTGTATAATAGACTGTATTTCTATTATTCACATGTGAATAATGCTGTATAATAGACTGTATTTATATTATTCACATGTGTCTAACGCTGTATAATAGACTGTATTTATATTATTTACATGTGAATAATACTGTATAATAGACTGTATTTATATTATTCACATGTGAATAATGCTGTATAATAGACTGTATTTATATCATTCACATATGAATAATGCTGTATAATAGACTGTATTTATGTTATTCACATGTGAATAATTCTGTATAATAGACTGTATTTATGTTATTCACATGTGAATAATGCTGTATGATAGAATTTATTTATATTATTCACATTTGAATAATGCTGTATAATAGAATTTATTTATATTATTCACATGTGAATAATGCTGTATAATAGACTGTATTTATATTATTCACATGTGAATAATGCTGTATAATAGACTGTATTTATATTATTCACATGTGAATAATGCTGTGTAATAGACTGTATTTATATAATTCACATGTGAATAATGCTTTATAATGGACTGTATTTATAATATTCACATGTGAATAATGCTGTATAATAGACTGTATTTATATTATTCACATGTGAATAATGCTGTATAATAGACTGTATTTATATTATTCACATGTGAATAATACTGTATAATAAACTGTATTTATATTATTTAAATGTGTATTTATATTATTCACATGTGAATAATATAAATACAGTCTACTATACAGTATTATTCACATGTGAATAATGCTGTATAATAGACTGTATTTATATTATTCAAATGTGTATTTATATTATTCACATGTTAATAATATAAATACAGTCCACTATACAGTATTATTAACATATGAATAATGCTGTATAATAGACTGTATTTATATTATTCACATGTGAATAATGCTGTATAATAGACTGTATTTATATTATTCACATGTGAATAATGCTGTTTAATAGACTGTATTTATATTATTCACATGTGAATAATGCTGTTTAATAGACTGTATTTATATTATTCACATGTGAATAATGCTGTATAATAGACTATATTATTCACATGTGAATAATGCTGTATAATAGACTGTATTTATATTATTCACATGTGAATAATGCTGTACAATAGACTGTATTTATATTATTCACATGTGAATAATGCAGTATAATAGACTTTATTTATATTATTCACATGTGAATAATGCTCTATAATAGACGTTATTTATATTGTTTGCATGTGAACAATGTATAATAGACTTTATTTATATTATTCACATGTGAATAATGCTGTGTAATAGACTGTATTTATATAATTCACATGTGAATAATGCTTTATAATGGACTGTATTTATAATATTCACATGTGAATAATGCTGTATAATAGACTGTATTTATATTATTCACATGTGAATAATGCTGTATAATAGACTGTATTTATATTATTCACATGTGAATAATACTGTATAATAAACTGTATTTATATTATTTAAATGTGTATTTATATTATTCACATGTGAATAATATAAATACAGTCTACTATACAGTATTATTCACATGTGAATAATGCTGTATAATAGACTGTATTTATATTATTCAAATGTGTATTTATATTATTCACATGTTAATAATATAAATACAGTCCACTATACAGTATTATTAACATATGAATAATGCTGTATAATAGACTGTATTTATATTATTCACATGTGAATAATGCTGTATAATAGACTGTATTTATATTATTCACATGTGAATAATGCTGTTTAATAGACTGTATTTATATTATTCACATGTGAATAATGCTGTTTAATAGACTGTATTTATATTATTCACATGTGAATAATGCTGTATAATAGACTATATTATTCACATGTGAATAATGCTGTATAATAGACTGTATTTATATTATTCACATGTGAATAATGCTGTACAATAGACTGTATTTATATTATTCACATGTGAATAATGCAGTATAATAGACTTTATTTATATTATTCACATGTGAATAATGCTCTATAATAGACGTTATTTATATTGTTTGCATGTGAACAATGTATAATAGACTTTATTTATATTATTCACATGTGAATACTGCTGTATAATAGACTGTATTTATATTATTCACATGTGAATAATTCTGTATAATAGACTGTATTTATATTATTCACATGTGAATAATACTGTATAATAGACTGTATTTATATTATTCACATGTGAATAATGCTGTATAATAGACTGTATTTATATTATTCACATGTGAATAATGCTGTATAAAAGACTGTATTTATATTATTTACATGTGAATAATACTGTATAATAGACTGTATTTATATTATTCACATGTGAATAATGCTGTATAATAGACTGTATATATATATTATTCACATGTGAATAATGTTGTATACCGGTAATAGACTTTATTTATATTATTCACATGTGAATAATGCTGTATAATAGACTGTATTTATATTATTTACATGTGAATAATGCTGTATATTAGACTGTATATATATTATTCACATTCACAATAAAACACATTCTCAGTTTATTTGCTTGATTTTTTTAAAAACTTTTTTAATTTTGGCTGTAAGCGTGGAAAAAATGCAGAAATTAGCTGCACCGTTTTATAAGCCGCAGGGTGCAAAGTGTAGGAAATTTACGGAAATTGATAGCACTCATTTCATTACTGCATCCACAAGTGACACACAAACACAATCGTGCATGTTGGACATTAATTTATTCTTCATTTTTAAAAAATCTGCATTGAAATCAAACTGAAACCCAGCTTTTAAAAAAAATATTAAAAAAAACAACAACAACAACAAAATATGCATACAGCATGTATCAAATAATAGCCAAAACCCTTTAAAAAAATAAAAGGTGTGCACTTTCAAAATATAATACATAAGGACCTTGAAACAAGGCAGGATGTAGTTGCTCAAGGAGGCCACATTTCATTCACAGAATCACATTGCATGAAATTACAAGCAGATTCTATTAAGCAATCTAAAAATAAAATAGATTGCGACATTAAACAAAAAAAAAAAAAAAGTGGTCGCAAGAAATGCAACCATAAGGCATTTTTTGAAAAATAGCAGCATCGTAGGAAAAAGTTCCCAGCAGAGACAAGACAACATCGATACAACGTTGATTACACGTACATGTCCTTTAAAAGTGACTTGCAAACAACGTTGTTTGTAAATTGAGAAAACATTGATGTCTAACGTTGGATCCACGTTGTTGGTTGAGAAGTGACCGAAAATCAACGTCAGAACCCAACATTGATTAAACGTTGTCGAAAAGCATGTTGTTTCAACGTTGTATTTGTCTTGTAGAATAGTGGTTGGAAATTAACAAATTTCAATGTTAAATCAACGTCAGAACCCAACATTGATTAAATGTTGTCAAAAAGCATGTAGTTTCAACGTTGTTGTTTCAACGTTGTATTTGTGTGGTAGAATATTGGTTGGGAAATGACCAAAATTCAAAGGTCAAATCAACGTCAAAACCCAACGTTGATTAAACGTCGTCAAAAAGCATGTTGTTTCAACGTTGTATTTGTGTTGTTGAATATTGGTTGGAAAAGTCAATGGTCATTGAATATTGGTCATTTGTTGTTTCAATGTTGTATTTGTGTTGTAGAATATTGGTTGAAAAATGACCAAAAATCAACGGTCGAATCAACATCAGAATCCAACGTTGATTAAACGTTGTCAAAAAGCATGTTGTTTCAACGTTGTGTTTGCGTTGTAGAATATTGGTTGAAAAATTACCAAAAATCAACGGTCGAATCAACGTCAGAATCCATAGTTGATGAAACGTCGACAAAAAGCATGTTTTTTCAATGTTGTATTTGTGTTGTAGAATATTGGTTGGAAAATGACCAAAATTCAATGGTTATTGAATTTTGGTCATTTGTTGTTTCAACGTTGTATTTGTGTTGTAGAATATTTGCTGGGAAATGACCAAGTTTCAACGGTCAAATCAACATCAGAACTCAACATTGATTAAACGTAGACAAAAAGCATGTTGTTTCAACGTTGTATTTGTGTTGTAGAATATTGGTTGAAAAAGTCAATGGTCATTGAATATTGGTCATTTGTTGTTTCAATGTTGTATTTGTGTGGTAGAAAATCGGTTGAAAAATGACCAAAAATCAACGGTCGAATCAACGTCAGAACTCAAAATTGATTAAACTTTGTCAAAAAGCATGTTGTTTCAACGTTGTACTGGTGTTGTAGAATATTGGTTGAAAAATGACCAAATTTCAATGGTCAAATCAACATCAGAACTCAACATTGATTAAACGTTGTCAAAAAGCATGTTGTTTCAATGTTGTATTTGTGTTGTAGAATAGTGGTTGGAAAATGACCAAAATTAAATGGTAATTGAATTTTGGTAATTTGTTGTTTCAACGTTGTATTTGTGTTGTAGAATATTGGTTGAAAAATTACCAAAAATCAATGGTCGAATCAACGTCAGAATCCAACGTTGATTAAACGTCGACGAAAAGCATGTTGTTTCAACGTTGTATTTGTGTTGTTGAATATTGGTTGAAAAGTGACCAAAGTCATTTGTTGTTTCAACGTTGTATTTGTGTGGTAGAATATTGGTTGGGAAATGACCAAAATTCAATGTTAAATCGACGTCACAACCCAACGTTGATTAAACGTTGTCAAACACATGTTGTTTCAACGTTGTATTTGTGTGGTAGAATATTGGTTAAAATGACCAAAAATCAACGGTCGAATCAACGTCAGAACTCAACATTGATTAAATGTTGTCAAAAAGCATGTTGTTTCAACGTTGTGTTTGTGTGGTAGAATATTGGTGGAAAAATGACCAAATTTCAATGATCAAATCAACGTCAGAACCCAACGTTGATTAAACGTTGTCAAAAAGCATATTGTTTTAAATTTGTGTTTGTGCGGTAGAATATTGGTTGGAAAATTACCAAAAATCAATGGTCATTGAATTTTGGTCATTTGTTGTTTCAACGTTGTATTTGTGTTGTAGAATATTGGTTGAAAAATGACCAAAAATCAACGGTCGAATCAACGTCAGAACCCAACATTGATTAAACGTTGTCAAAAAGTATGTTGTTTCAACGTTGTATTTGTGTTGTAGAATAGTGGTTGAAAAATGACCAAAATTCAAGGGTCATTGAATTTTGGTCATTTGTTGTTTCAACGTTGTATTTGTGTGGTAGAATATTGGTTAAAAAATGACCAAAAATCAACGGTCGAATCAACGTCAGAACTCAACATTGATTAAACGTTGTCAAACACATGTTGTTTCAATGTTGTATTTGTGTGGTAGAATATTGGTTGGGAAATGACCAAAATTCAATGGTCAAATCGACGTCAGAACCCAACATTGATTAAACGTTGTCAAACACCTGTTGTTTCAACGTTGTATTTGTGTGGTAGAATATTGGTTGGAAAATGACCAAAATTCAATGGTCATTGAATTTGGTCATTTGTTGTTTCAAGGTAGTATTTGCGTTACTTAAGGTCAGGACTTAATTCAACAAGTACTCAACGTTGTTTCAATGTGTGGTGCCTGCCGGGTGTTCCTCTCCTTCTTCTCCTGCATCAAGTGGTGAATCACCAGAACCAGCATCTTCATGCTCGGAAGGCATCTTCTTGAACGGCTCCCACGAAGCAAAGTCTGCACAACCTCAGCCAGAGTCCGGCGGACTAGCAGCACAGCGGCGCCAGGTCCTCCTCGGCGTGGGGGAAGAGCCGCAGGAGGTCCCTGGCGTGTTTGGAGTAGCCCTGGTGGGACAGCGGCGCTCTCCTCCGGGTGAGGAAGGACCAGGTCTTCTCCGGGAGGTGGTGCTCCTCCAGCAGGGCGCGCAGCTTCTCCACGCCGCCGCCGCACTTCCTCTCCAGCGTGTGCAGCTTGCACCTGACCCGGGAAGAAGGTTCCGTCAGAAGAAGGACTCAGGAGGGTGTCAAGTTGGGGGGACTCACCGAAAGAGCTGCTCCTTCACGCAGTCCTGGAGACTGAGGTCCACGTACAGAGACATGGCTGGCTGGTGGAGTCCAAATGTGTGCTGAGACGTGTGCGTCCGCCACACCCGCATTTATCCAGCCCGGCAGCC
Source organism: Entelurus aequoreus (assembly GCF_033978785.1). NCBI lineage: Eukaryota > Metazoa > Chordata > Actinopteri > Syngnathiformes > Syngnathidae > Entelurus > Entelurus aequoreus. Next base: position 38,206,091 of record NC_084756.1, on the reverse strand, counting down.
AATCAGCGAGGTTCAAGGGTGGCGCACAATGGTGTGAATTTAGAGCAGGTGGGCTTCTTCATGGGGCGCCCCCCCCCCCCCCACCCCCCCACAGTTCATGAAGGTCAGTGGGAAAATGTTCCTCCTCCGGCGGACACGACCTCCTGAGACCAGATGAGTGTGATGGACATGAGAGAAGAACTGAACAGTTTTTATGGACACAATAAACAAGAAAGGATGACCTCGCTGACTCAAGAACATATGACACAGCTCATCTTGTGTTCAAAAACAAGAAAAAAAATAATACAAAAATGAGGGGTATTTTATTTGGACTAAGCAAAATTATCTGCCAATAGAAGAAGAAAATTTGGCTTGTCAAGACTTTCCAAAACAAGTCAAATTAAAGCTGCAAGCAGTGTTGGACGGGTCCGCATTTTGGCAGGCGCTAGTCCTCGGTGTCCCAATACTTTTGTCCAGTGGTAGTCCTGAGTGAGACCTACATAGAGGTTTTTGTTTCGTGTCTCTACGATGTTCGTACTGGGAGTTAGAGGAAGTTGTGTAGTGTACTACCTTCTCTGCGTTCTGTGCTCACGCTGGTGCTTTCTGTTTTTAAGCAGCACTCTTAAAACAACAGCAGCGGAGCAACTTTTTTGGGGGGTTCGGTTTTTTTTTTAGATCTCAATTTCCACCAGTCCCGATGTGTGTGAGAATTTTGGTGAGTTTTGAAGAATTTTAAGGGGGTCAAATTACAGCTCAAAAATCAAAAATGAGTGTTTTTAGTCATTTTTTGTCTTGAAGGGGAAATTGCCAACTTCCTGTTGGTTTTTTTCCCGAGAATGTGAAATTATGAAATGTAGATCTAAGTCAGACCTACATAGAGGTTTTTGTTTCATGACTCTACGACCTTTCCTAGTGGGAGTTAGAGGCAGTTTTCTCCCTAGGGGGCGCTAGAGCGCAATTTTGAATTTTGGGGTTTGGTTTTTTTGACTAAAGTGTTCTCGAACACTTTTTGTATGTGTGTAAAAAATTTGGTGAGTTTTGAAGCATGTTAAGAGGGCCAAAGTAGTGCGCAAAGGTGCGGAATAATAATAATATAATTAAAGCTGCAAGCAGCGTTGGACAGGTCCGCATTTTGGCAGGTGCTAGTCCTCGGTGTCCCAATACTTTTGTCCAGTGGTAGTCCTGAGTGAGACCTACATAGAGGTTTTTGTTTCGTGTCTCTACGATGTTCGTACTGGGAGTTAGAGGAAGTTGTGTAGTGTACTACCTTCTCTGCGTTCTGTGCTCACGCTGGTGCTTTCTGTTTTTAAGCAGCACTCTTAAAACAACAGCAGCGGAGCAACTTTAGTGACCGGTTGTAACAAAAATGTTGTTTTGAAGGAGGAATAGCAAACTTCCTGTTGATTTGTGCTGAAGGATGGCAATCTATGAAATGTAGGTCTAGACGAGACCTACGTAGAGGTATTTGTTTCATGTCTCTAAGACGTTCCTACCGGAAGTTACAAGCAGTTTTGTCTGAGTTTTCCTCTGAGGAGCAGTTTTTTTCTCTGTTTTTTTCAAAAATTATGTAGAGCACAATTTTGAGTTTTGGGGTTCGGTTTTTTTTTTTAGATCGCAATTTCCACCAGTCCCGATGTGTGTGAGAATTTTGGTGAGTTTTGAAGTATTTTAAGGGGGTCAAATTACAGCTCAAAAATCAAAAATGAGTGTTTTTAGTCATTTTTTGTCTTGAAGGGGAAATTGCCAACTTCCTGTTGGTTTTTTTCCCGACAATGTGAAATTATGAAATGTAGGTCTAAGTCAGACCTACATAGAGGTTTTTGTTTCATGACTCTACGACCTTTCCTAGTGGGAGTTAGAGGCATTTTTCTCCCTAGGGGGCGCTAGAGCGCAATTTTGAATTTTGGGGTTTGGTTTTTTTGACTAAAGTGTTCTCGAACACTTTTTGTATGTGTGTAAAAAATTGGGTGAGTTTTGAAGCATGTTAAGGGGGTCAAAGTAGTGCGCAAAGGTGCGGAATAATAATAATATAATTAAAGCTGCAAGCAGCGTTGGACGGGTCCGCATTTTGGCAGGTGCTAGTCCTCGGTGTCCCAATACTTTTGTCCAGTGGTAGTCCTGAGTGAGACCTACATAGAGGTATTTGTTTCATGTCTCTAAGACGTTCCTACCGGAAATTACAAGCAGTTTTGTCTGAGTTTTCCTCTGAGGAGCAGTTTTTTCTCTGTTTTTCTCAAAAATTATGTAGAGCACAATTTTGAGTTTTGGGGTTCGGTTTTTTTTTTAGATCGCAATTTCCACCAGTCCCGATGTGTGTGAGAATTTTGGTGAGTTTTGAAGTATTTTAAGGGGGTCAAATTACAGCTCAAAAATAAAAAATGAGTGTTTTTAGTCATTTTTTGTCTTGAAGGGGAAATTGCCAACTTCCTGTTGGTTTTTTCCCCGAGAATGTGAAATTATGAAATGTAGGTCTAAGTCAGACCTACATAGAGGTTTTTGTTTCATGTCTCTACGACCTTTCCTAGTGGGAGTTAGAGGCAGTTTTCTCCCTAGGGGGCGCTAGAGCGCAATTTTGAATTTTGGTGTTTGGTTTTTTGAACACTTTTTGTATGTGTGTAAAAAATTTGGTGAGTTTTGAAGCATGTTAAGGGGGTCAAAGTAGTGCGCAAAGGTGCGGAATAATAATAATATAATAATAAACATTACAATAACAATAGGTTCCTTTGCAACCTGTACAAAGGACCCTAATTAGCTAACTTCAATGAACCCAAAAATAGCTTGAAATAAGTATATTCTCACTAATAACAAGTGCACTTTTCTTGGTAGAAAAAAAGAGACCTTTTTTCTCAATATGTTGAAAAATATTCTTAAATGAAGTAAATGCTAGTGCCATTATCTTGACATAATGATATGCGCTCGGCATTACATTTCTTGAAACCAGCAAACTTATACTAAAAACTAGTTTATTGTTCTTAATGGAAAGGCAACAAGGCAAGCGCTTGTTACTCTCGGGGTCTCCTAGCCGCTCAGGCAAAATCATATTGTCGAAAAAGGCATTTTTCCATGGATAACATGACATCATCGCGCCAAGTGCGTGCTCTTTCAGTCAATTAGTGCGCGTATATACATGTATCATTTTTTTTGTTGTCATTTTGAAGAATTTATCTGAATGTGCATGAACTATTTCTGTTCAAAAGTAGGGCCGATAAATGCGTTAAAATGTAATATCGGAAATTATCGGTATCGTTTTTTTTTATTATCTGTATCGTTTTTTTTTTGTTTTTTTTGTGTTTTTTTTAATTAAATCAACATAAAAAACACAAGATACACTTACAATTAGTGCACCAACCCAAAAAACCTCCCTCCCCCCATTTCTTTCTGTTATCAATATTCTGGTTCCTACATTATATATCAATATATATCAATACAGTCTGCAAGGGATACAGTCCGTAAGCACACATGATTGTGCGTGCTCCTGCTCCACTAATAGTACTAACCTTTAACACTTCATTTTACTCATTTTCATTAATTACTAGTTTCTATGTAACTGTTTTTATATTGTTTTACTTTCTTTTTTATTCAAGAAAATGTTTTTAATTTAGTTATCTTATTTTATTATTATTTTTAAAAAGTACCTTATCTTCACCATACCTGGTTGTCCAAATTAGACATAATAATGTGTTAATTCCACGACTGCATATATCAGTTGATATCGGTATCGGTTGATATCGGTATCGGTAATTAAAGAGTCGGACAATATCGGAATATCGGATATCGGCAAAAAGCCATTATCGGACATCCCTATTCAAAAGGGTTGGAAATGTCACATCTTAAATGTTTAAATAAATAATGAAAGTCCATTTGGCTGTCATCTATTTTAATTATGAGACACAATTGTGTCAAAATCATGATTTTTTTTTTTTATGCTTGAAATAAGAAATGATGACTTTGAAAAAGTAGTTTTATACTTGTGAGTGTTGATGACACAACACTTGATATTCTAGTTTCAAGCATGTTTTACTCAATATAGCTCATCAAATCTCAGCAACAAGCTGTAATATCTTACTGACATCATTTAGGACCAAAACACTTAAAACAAGTAAAACACTCTAACATGAAATCTGCTTAGTGAGAAGAATGATCTTATCAGACAGAAAATAAGCAAACATCACCCTTATTTGACATATTTCATCTTACTTACATTTCACTTTTTGCAGTGTATACTATACCATACTAGTGTTGTCCCCATACCAATATTTTGTATTGTATTTCCATACCTTTCGATACTTTTCTAAATAAAGGGGACCACAAAAAAAAAGTCATTATTGGCTTTATTTGAACAACAAATGTTAGTGTACATGAAACATATGTTTATTATTGTCATTTAGTCCTTAAATAAAATAGTGAACATACTAGACAACTTGTCTTTTAGTAGTAAGTAAACAAACAAACATATGTTTATTATTGTCATTTAGTCCTTCAATAAAATATACAACTTGTCTTTTAGTAGTAAGTAAACAAACAAAGACTCCTAATTAGTCGTATGCAGTAACATCTGATATTCTGTTTTTTATTACTATATTGTGTTGTAATATTTCTACTATTATTCTCCCAATGCTGTTTTTATTACCTTATTAATGTAATATTTGTATTTTAAAATGTATACATCATTTATCATGTTTTATACTCTATTTTTAGTATATTTTTATACTA
>NC_084756.1:38166399-38196399 GCF_033978785.1 Entelurus aequoreus | reverse complement strand
AGTACCACCATAATGACAATATTAAAATACAGTAGTGTAGTAGACCTAAGTATTCATTAAGTACCACCATAATGACAACATTAAATACAGTAGTGTAGTAGACCTAAGTATTCATTAAGTACCACCATAATAACATTAAATACAGTAGTGTAGTAGACCTAAGTATTCATTAAGTACCACCATAATGACCAACAATAAAATACAGTAGCGTAGTAATAATAATTAAAAACGAGGCAGAGGTTGTATTTAACAAGAATATTTAATATTTTTGGACCACTAACGTTACACACAATTTGAACAGTAACACTGTGTTTGGATATTTCATCAAGGGATTCTTTAGCATACCACTAGATGAGAAAATAAGTATTTAGATAAAATATAGAGGATGCTTAATACTAAGAATTAAGAGTTGAATAATGCTTGTTTTCAGAGTAAATAATTATCCTGCTAATGTCGAGATATACAAAAGTATAAATGTATTATCAAGTAAAATTAATCAACTAGCTGAACGGACATAATTATTCCACTAGTTTTTAATATTTTTTCCCTAAAATCTAGTAGTTTTGTCGGCTCTTTTTGCAGTGCAGTATCTTTATTATTGTGTTGTGTCTGCACTAATATGAGAGGTTCACAAAAGGACCAAAAAATACCAAAAGTGAAAATAAAGAGTAATTAATTTTTAAAAATGATGAAAGTACTCCCTCACAAAAGACGAAATAGATTAGCATCTGTCTTCTAAAAAATGATACCTGTTGAGAATATTTTTAAAAGTGCATGCATGAAAAATGTGTGCTATTGCCTATAACAATGTTTACAGTATACATTAGTACAGTGTTTCTTCCCCATCTCACATCTGGGACTGTGAGCGCCCCCTAGAGCAGTGGTCCCCAACCACCGGGCCGCGGCCCGGTACCGGTCCGCGGACCGATTGGTACCGGGCTGCGCAAGAAATAAAAAAAATAAAATAAAAAAATAAAATAAAATACTTTTTTTTTTTTTTTTTTTTTTTTTAAATTAAATCAACATAAAAAACACAATATATACATATTGTGTATGTGTATGTCAATATAGATCAATACAGTCTGCAGGTATACAGTCCGTAAGCACACATGATTGTATTTCTTTATGGAAAAAAATAAAACAAAAAAATAGCCCCCCACCCCCCACCGGTCCGCGGGACAAATTTTTAAGCGTTGACAGGTCCCCAGCTACAAAAAGGTTGGGGACCACTGCCCTAGAGGGCCGCCCAAAAAAATTGTGTTTATTTAGTGTAGCACAAAATAAATGTATGTACATTTAATTTTTGTCAGTTGTTTATAATTCCCTTCTCATGCAGTATATTTTAATTTTTACTTATTTTTCCAATCAGCCTGACCTAAGCCTATGGTTTATGTGTTAAATAGATAATAATGGTTTCATACCAATTGATAAGGTTGTAAATAGGTTGTAAAAAAAGTGGGTTACATATAATTATTGAATACGATTAAAAATCAAGAGTAAGATTACTAATTCAGTGTTAATATTTACCAGGACATATTTCACCAATAACACCATGAAGATCTGGTTCAAAAAGAAGAAGAATAACGGACTAAAGTTAAACTAGCCCTCTAAGTGGGCTGTACAATAATTGTTTTTATTTTTGTATTTTTATTTATTTTATTTTTTATTTTAATTTTTTTTAATTTTTTTAAAATATTTTTTAATTTAAAAAAAAAAATTTAATTTAAAAAAACTTTTTTTTTTGTTTATAAATTTTTATTTTTATTTACTGTTTTAATTGGTTTTTCCCTTTAAAATCGTTTTTAATCATATTTATTTTTATATTGGTTTTATATTGGTTTTATATTTATTTATTTTTTGTTTTTATTCAGTCATTGGTGGAGCTAAGGATAATATTTGAATATTGTTTTGAATATTGTTGTGCAGCACTTTGGAAACATTTGTGTTGTTTAAATGTGCTACATAAATAAAGTGGATTGGATTGGATAAGAAGACGACAACACAAAGCGTTTACGTGTCAAATATGTTTTTCTTTATTGACTGGAAGTGATGATGCATCACACAAGCAGCTGGAAACACACTTTTGTCTTTATAAGAGACACAAAATAGGAAGACGATGCGTTCAAAGACACAAAACAAAGACGACAGTTTGAAATAAACAAGCTGAAAGCTGCTCACAACCACACAATTGCTTTTGTTTTGACACATTTAATGAAGTCCACTCAGTGGACAATTGGGATCAATTTGATCAATGACATCATGATGAACACAATTATTTCACATTTAAATATCAAATAATGTATAAAATTGCAAAGACAATCAGTGTGTTCATGCAACATGCATGACGAGCTTCTCCTATTTACCTTTTTTCATCTTGTGCTTGGTCAACAATAACCCACATGATTGGCAACCATTTAAAATAAATGCTTGACAAATAAAAAAAAGCGTGCATGACAACATTATGTCTGCTGGAAAAGTCAGCAAAATTAAAAGTTACATTCAACTTTCACATGTCGAAGACTGTCGATCAATATGATCAATACCATTGCAGTTTGTTACCAATATAATTGCAATCAAAATGTGATTCAAGCAACATGCATTTCCAATAAGGAAGACATTTAACAGAAGAAGATGTGACTTCAACAAGACCAACACTTTGGATCAATATGATCAATAACAGCAGGAAGTAACACTGATCACCATTTTTATATAAAAAGACATGAAAAGATGAATAAATGATTGCATCATCAATCAGAGTGTTCATACAACATGTATGACAAGATAATATTATTGATGTTCTTTCCTAATGACGACATCCGTGATCAATGTGATCAATAATATCAGATATTAACATCATTTGTTGAAAGAGAAAAAGACTGCAAACGCAATCAGACGTATTTCATGCATGATGAACATATTTGAGCATCATTACTAATAAGAAATAAACATATAACTTCTGTCCAAACAGAAGAAGAAAGAGGACAAATGCCATGGGATTATTTAAACAGGCGATGACGTCATCGCTGATGATGCAACCACGTGTCACTCGTGCAACGTGCATGACTAAATACTTCTTCTGTCTTTCAAATGTCAACCTGACGCCACTTTTGGATCAATATGATCAATAACAGCAGGAAGTAACACTGATCACCATTTTTGTATACAAATACATAAAAAGGTGCTAAGAGATGAATAAATGATTGCATCATCAATCAGAGTGTCCATACAACATGTATGACAACATATTATTGATGTTCTTTCCAAATGATGACATCAGTGACATAAATCAATGTGATCAATATGATCAATAATCACCATTTTTATATAAAAAAGACATGAAAAGATGAGTAAACGATTGCATCATCAATCAGAGTGTTCATACAACATGTATGACAACATAATATTGATGTTCTTTCCAAATGATGTCATCAGTAACATAAATCAATGTGATCAATAATATTCGAAATTAACATAATTTGTTAGCATTTCCATGAAAAATGTTGAAAAAGCCAAAGATTGCACATGCAATCAGATGTACTTCATGCATGATGAACATATTTGAGCATCATCACTAGCAAGACATGCAAACATCACTTGTGTCCAAACAGAAGAAGAACGTAGAAGGAATGAGTGCAGCTGTGATAGGCTCCAGCCACCCCCGAAAGGGACAAGCGGTAGGAAAAATGGACGGAGTGCGGTCGTCTTTGACCGACGTGGTCCTCTCAGGCTGTCTGTGTCTACCAGGGCCTCCAGGATGTCTGTGTCTACCAGGGCCTCCAGGCTGTCTGTGTCTACCAGGGCCTCCAGACTGTCTGTGTCGACCAGGGCCTCCAGGCTGTCTGTGTCTACCAGGGCCTCCAGGGGGCGCTGTGGGCACAGCTCTCCTCCTCGGTGACTGGAGAGGTCAGAGGAGAGGGAGTCCTCCTCTCTCAGCTTCTCCTCACATGTGCATGTGCGCCAGGAGGCAAAGGCTCATCATCTCCAGGAAGTGGGCTTCCTCCATCTTGGAGTGGTGAGGAACTCCGGAGCCAGCAGAGACTTGAGCTGCTGGATGCTGCCGTGGATGGGCTCTGGCCGCAACTTCTCCACCAGAGGCTTTGTGAGCTGCAGGGAGAGCGAGGAGCTGATGAAGACACTGGTGGTGGAGTCCCGTGTCATGGTGAGGAACCTTCAACATGTGTGAGTCCACTATGGCATCACCCTCCTATTTATAGTCCCACATCTCCATATCAATGTGCACCTTCTCACACTGTCAGCCAATCAGAGAGCTGCATGGGGGACAATAGTTACATCTCAGGGGAGCAGCTGGACCACTGGGGGTGGGGGGGGGGGGTGACATTGGGGGGGTCATCATGTGGGAAAGTGCTGACCTGCTGCCATCAAGGACTTCCACCCTGCACACGCCTTTGGGATTGTTGTCTTCCATCCATGACATCACACTCGCGTAATAAACTCCTTTGCTGCACTTTTATCCAGATCTTCACCAACACATATTTTGTTGGTGTTGATGTTTTGTAGATGTCCTGCTTTTGTTATGTGACTTTGTCAACATGACTGCTTTCAAAAAGTTCAATTGGAGCTTTTATATATTTGTATGTTGTGTTGTTTAAATCAGGGGCGTCCAAACTTTTTCCACTCAGGGCCACAGACTGAAAAATCAAAGCATGCGGGGGCCATTTTTATATTGTTCCTTTTTTTTAAACCAATACAATATATAGGTTTTTTTTTTTTTAGGGCTGTCCGATAATGGCTTTTTGCCGATATCCGATATGCCGATATTGTCCAACTCTTTAATTACCGATACCGATATCAACCGATATATGCAGTCGTGGAATTAACACATTATTATGCCTAATTTGGACAACCAGGTATGGTGAAGATAAGGTACTTTTTAAAAATAATAATAAAATAAGAACTAAATTAAAAACATTTTCTTGAATAAAAAAGAAAGTAAAACAATATAAAAACAGTTACATAGAAACTAGTAATGAATGAAAATGTGTAAAATTAAGTGTTAAAGGTTAGTACTATTAGTGGACCAGCAGCACGCACAATCATGTGTGCTTACGGACTGTATCCCTTGCAGACTGTATTGATATATATTGATATATAATGTAGGAAGCAGAATATTAATAACAGAAAGAAACAACCCTTTTGTGTGAATGAGTGTAAATGGGGGAGGGAGGTTTTTTTTTGGTTGGTGCACTAATTGTAAGTGTATCTTGTGTTTTTTATGTGGATTTAAATAAAAAATAAAAATAAAAATAAAAACGATACCGATAATAAAAAAAACGATACCGATAATTTCCGATATTACATTTTAACGCATATATCGGCCGATGATATCGGCAGGCCGATATTATCGGACATCTCTAATATATATATATATATATATATATATATATATATACACACATATATACACATATATATATATATATATATATATATATATATATATATATATATATATACACGTATATATACATATATACATTGTCTTTATAATCCGTTTTGTCATTTAAAATCAATTAACATTGATGTTCATCAACATTTAACATTGTCACGTTATCGATGGGAAAATTCATTTTTAGACAATATGATTTACCTGAGCGACTAGGAGACACCGAGAGTAACAAGCGGTAGAAAATGGATTATAAAGGAAAGATTAAAAAAAAATAAAAAAAATAAAAAAAAATGTTTTATTTTTTTTTATTTTTCTTTTTACTTGGGACTTCCTGTGGGCCGGATTTTGGATGCTGGGGGTTCGGATCCGGCCCGCGGGCCGTAGTTTGGGGACCCCTGTGTTAAACACACAAACTATGCAACATTTCCCCCCAAAACATTTCAAAGTGAAATATTTGATGTGAAGTAATTGGAACCTTAAATAGGTCAATAATTCATAACAATGAAAAAAGAAAAAGAATAAGTGTTGAAAATAAGCCAAATTTATATATTTTTTTACTTTTAATGCTTAAGTCTGCAGATCTGTTGATTATAAGATTTTATAACTTTTTCATTTTTTTGTTTGTTTGTTGCCCTTTTTGTGAAAGAAAACTTTTTTTTCGCACAAAATATGCAATATTTCCCCCCCAAAATATTTCAAAGTGGAATTGTTCCAGTGAAGTAATTGGAGCCTTCAATAGATGGATGACAGTCCGCATGGCAGCTTTGTGTTATTACTGTCAACATTGCCACGTTTTCTTGTTACATTTCACCTCTTTTATTACACTTTTTTATGTTTATTGCAGTATTTTCTGAATGTGCCGGGGGCCGTTAACAAATTAGCTGGGGGCCACGAATGGCCCTCGGGCCGCACTTTGGACACGCCTGGTTTAAATGAAGCGAGACGTGACAAAAACAAAATGTAGGACCTGCAGCGTGTGAGGAGAAGACCCGTCTCACTTTCCCACACACACTCCTTGAATGGAGCTGTCCATCAAGCACAAAGCCACAATGGAGCCTGCAGACACACACACACACACACACACACACACACACACACACACACACACACACACACACACACACACACACACACACACACACACTGGGTGACATCTGGAGGGAAAGAGCACCATTGGCTGACTCTCAGGCTTTACAAGTTGTGAATGCAAGCTAACAAATGTTTCCTGAAGTGTGCCAAATCCCTTTGGAGAATATTGGCCTGCTGGTGGCGCTCTTTATGCAAATCTTGCTGCACGTTCACACACTCATCACATCATGCAGAATGTACGCTTCATTGTGACGTCATCGTGACTTGTTTTTTTACTCTAATAATTGTCTAGAAATGGACATGTTAGTTTTGGCCACAGGTGTCAAACTCAAGGTCCGTGGGCCAAGTCTGGCCCGTCACCTCATTGTATGTGGTCCTGTTATGTATATTATGTGATACTCATTGTATGTGGTCCCGTTATGTATATTATGTGATATTCATTTTATGTGGTCCTGTTATGTATATTATGTGATACTCATTTTATGTGGTCCCGTTATGTATATTATGTGATACTCATTTTATGTGGTCCCGTTATGTATATTATGTGATATTCATTTTATGTGGTCCCGTTATGTATATTATGTGATATTCATTTTATGTGGTCCCGTTATGTATATTATGTGATATTCATTTTATGTGGTCCTGTTATGTATATTATGTGATACTCATTTTATGTGGTCCCGTTATGTATATTATGTGATACTCATTTTATGTGGTCCTGTTATGTATATTATGTGATACTCATTTTATGTGGTCCCGTTATGTATATTATGTGATATTCATTTTATGTGGTCCTGTTATGTATATTATGTGATACTCATTTTATGTGGTCCCGTTATGTATATTATGTGATACTCATTTTATGGGGTCCCGTTATGTATATTATGTGATACTCATTTTATGTGGTCCTGTTATGTATATTATGTGATACTCATTTTATGTGGTCCCGTTATGTATATTATGTGATATTCATTTTATGTGGTCCTGTTATGTATATTATGTGATACTCATTTTATGTGGTCCCGTTATGTATATTATGTGATACTCATTTTATGTGGTCCCGTTATGTATATTATGTGATACTCATTTTATGTGGTCCCGTTATGTATATTATGGGATACTCATTTTATGTGGTCCCGTTATGTATATTATGTGATACTCATTTTATGTGGTCCCGTTATGTATATTATGTGATACTCATTGTATGTGGTCCTGTTATGTATATTATGTGATACTCATTTTATGTGGTCCCGTTATGTATATTATGTGATACTCATTTTATGTGGTCCCGTTATGTATATTATGTGATACTCATTTTATGTGGTCCCGTTATGTATATTATGTGATACTCATTTTATGTGGTCCCGTTATGTATATTATGTGATACTCATTTTTTATGGTCCCGTTATGTATATTATGTGATATTCATTTTATGTGGTCCCGTTATGTATATTATGTGATACTCATTTTATGTGGTCCCGTTATGTATATTATGTGATATTCATTTTATGTGGTCCTGTTATGTATATTATGTGATACTCATTTTATGTGGTCCCGTTATGTATATTATGTGATACTCATTTTATGTGGTCCCGTTATGTATATTATGGGATACTCATTTTATGTGGTCCTGTTATGTATATTATGGGATACTCATTTTATGTGGTCCCGTTATGTATATTATGTGATACTCATTTTATGTGGTCCCGTTATGTATATTATGTGATATTCATTTTATGTGGTCCTATTATGTATATTATGTGATACTCATTTTATGTGGTTCCGTTATGTATATTATGTGATACTCATTTTATGTGGTTCCGTTATGTATATTATGTGATACTCATTTTATGTGGTCCCGTTATGTATATTATGTGATACTCATTTTATGTGGTCCCGTTATGTATATTATGTGATATTCATTTTATGTGGTCCTGTTATGTATATTATGTGATACTCATTTTATGTGGTCCCGTTATGTATATTATGTGATACTCATTTTATGTGGTCCCGTTATGTATATTATGTGATATTCATTTTATGTGGTCCTGTTATGTATATTATGTGATATTCATTTTATGTGGTCCTGTTATGTATATTATGTGATACTCATTTTATGTGGTCCTGTTATGTATATTATGTGATACTCATTTTATGTGGTCCTGTTATGTATATTATGTGATATTCCAATTTAATTTAGCAGACCTACCACATTTAATGTGCCTTGCAATAAAAAGGCGGGAAATAATAAAGCACTTTTTGTCTAAATGCATGTATTATTTTTTTTCTCCATTTGGACAGAAAAATTTTCTGCGTTCTTTTGCATTTGTTGTTTATTTTAATAGATAAATAATGTTTAGTAACAAAAAGAGCACTCACAAGGAGTGGAGAACAACAACAAAAAAACGCACTCAGGCGGAGTGGAGAAATACACTCCGCCTGATAAGTGTGAGTGGATTCAAGATGGGTAATGATGAGCGCAGGTAAGCGCCGAGCGAGTGGGAAACGCCCTTTGCAGGTGAGTGAAGCATCGACATTCAAGTTAACCTCTAGTTGATTTGTTTTTAGCACAGATGCTTTAAAAGTGGCAGGTTAAAAACAATGTAAATAATCTTGATATCAGTCGAGACTAAATGATGATTAATGATTTTATTTGTATTTTTTTTTCCATATCGTCGAGCCACAGGATCTGTTAATTAGCTTGGAATAATCTCAATATAGGAAGCAATACTAATAAAACTGATAAAAATGGGGGAAAAAAAGTCATTTGTTACATTTTTATTTACAACAATGAAATCTGATAAGAGTACCGATGGGAGTCAAATATATTGTACATACAAATACACATATACTCACATACATACATATATATATACATAGGTACCTACGCTCCCACATACATACACAAATACATACATATACACATACTGTACATATACATTCACTGTACAAACATACATATACACATACTGTACATATACATTCACTGTACAAACACACATATACACATACATGTACATATACATTCACGGTACAAACATACATATACACATACTGTACATATACATTCACTGTACAAACATACATATACACATACATGTACATATACATTCACGGTACAAACATACATATACACATACTGTACATATACATTCACTGTACAAACATACATATACATGTACATATACAAGTACATATACACACATACACTCATGCACATAATCACCTTTCATCAAACATATATTAACATTGTTGCCCTAGGGTAAACTAGGTAACACATGGCACACTGACAAAGCTTAACCTATTGCTACTATAACAATCTACAAGGTTAATATAGGTTGCTTCTCTTTCTTCCCCTCCATTTTTATGCATTCTTTTGTATCTCAAGTTATCATTACGTATATGTATTGTTGCATTTGAATAATTGTATTGTTGTTAATAGAGGTAATTATTGGTATTATTCATTATTAATAGTGATATTTCTATTGGTATTTGTATTGCTCCATTTGTAGTGTAATAATGCTCATTGTCATTTCTGTATTATTATTTATTTCACTAACTGCTTCTTTGCTATTACTTTTACCATCATATTTGTACACATCCTATTTGATGATGTTGCTCTATTGTTGTTATTGTTGTTGTTATTGTTGTGTTTGCTGTTATTGTTGTGTTTGTTGTTATTGTTGTTGTCTCTCTGTCTAATCCCCCTCTTGTCCCCACAATTCCCCCCTCTGTCTTCCTTTTTTTCTCTTTCTATCCCCTCCTGCTCCGGTCCGACTGCACCAAATGATAATATAAATACATTTAATAAAGTCAAATACAAATAAGGCAGCAAGAGAAGTATCCTACACTTCTCTTTTGTATAGTAAATGTGTACAGCCAATATGGGGCATCTACATCTGTCAGGACGCGGGGTTTTCCGCAGCTTACTGCAAGATTTGTTCTCCCGGGATGCAATCGGACTATACCGGACAAGGCCTGAAGGTAGGAACATTATTTAATCTTGACTTTCAAAGAGGGACAAACAAAATGCGTACAAGGCGAAGGCACAATTCAGGGAAGGAAACAAAAACTAACACTTAACGTGAACTATGGACATGAAACAAAAACTCGCTAACTGTGGCATGAATAAACAAAAGCTGACTTGGAACGAGCAGTATGAACGAAGCAAACGCATGAATACAAGCATGAAACTATCAGCATGAACTATGGCATGAAACAAGTCAGAACAGAGCAATGTCGCCAGACCGACTAACTGGCAACCACAGGCTTAAATAATAATCTCATTATTAGTGACAGGTGTGATCCGAACAAATGAGGCAGGTGAAACTAATGAGTCGCCATGGTGACAAAACGAACAAGGAAGCGCAAACAGGAAATATGGAGTCCAAAACTAACAGAACATAACTAAACTAAACAGGATCCGGACCACGGATCATGACAACATCAACTAAATGATTTGCCTGAGAAGCTGGACAGGACAAAAAACAACAACAACAACAAATAAAAACATGTAAACAAATTCTCCACAGCGTCAATTCCTCTCTTTTAACAATGGCTATTTCTTCAGAATCAACATTTATATTCATAAATGACATATAGACTATTATTTCTGCACTATTGACAAGTGATGCACCCAAAATTTGGCCGTCAAAAATAGTTTGCTCACTGAAAGCGGATGTTGAGATGAAATATCCACTCCAGTCTTTCCTGCGCACACGAGTGACGTAGCGCGCTTAAAGGAAAAAATGATTTTCAAGGTAAAAGTTGATTTTCATGACAAAAAATTATTTTTAAGGTAAAAGTTGATTTTCAAGATATTTTTTTTTTTAAGAAAAAAATGATTTTCAAGGTAAAAGTTGATTTTCAAGACAAACATTTTTTTTAAAGAAAAAAATGATTTTCAAGGTAAAAGTTGATTTTCATGACAACAAATTATTTTCAAGGTAAAAGTTAATTTTCAAGAAACATTTTTTTTTAAAGAAAAAAAAAAATGTTTAAGGTAAAAGTTGATTTTCATGACAAAAAATGATTTTCAAGGTAAAAGTTGATTTTCAAGGCAAACATTTTTTTTTTAAAGAAAAAAATTATTTTCAAGGTAAAAGTTGATTTCATGACAAAAAATGATTTTCAAGGTAAAAGTTGATTTTCATGACAAAAATGATTTTCAAGGTAAAAGTTGATTTCAAGACAAACATTTTTTTTAAAGAAAAAAATGATTTTCAAGGTAAAAGTTGATTTTCATGACAAAAAATGATTTTCAAGGTAAAAGTTGATTTTCATGACAAAAAATGATTTTCAAGGTAAAAGTTGATTTTCATGACAAAAAATGATTTTCAAGGTAAAAGTTGATTTTCATGACAAAAAATAATTTAAGGTAAAAGTTGATTTTCATGACAAAAAATGATTTTCAAGGTAAAAGTTGATTTCAAGACAAACATTTTTTTAAAAGAAAAAAATGATTTTCAAGGTAAAAGTTGATTTTCATGACAAAAAATTATTTTCAAGGTAAAAGTTGATTTCAAGACAAACATATTTTTTTAAAGAAAAAAATGATTTTCAAGGTAAAAGTTGATTTTCATGACAAAAAATGATTTTCAAGGTAAAAGTTGATTTTCATGACAAAAAATGATTTTCAAGGTAAAAGTTGATTTTCATGACAAAAAATGATTTTCAAGGTAAAAGTTGATTTTCATGACAAAAAATAATTTAAGGTAAAAGTTGATTTTCATGACAAAAAATGATTTTCAAGGTAAAAGTTGATTTTCAAGACAAACATTTTTTTTTAAAGAAAAAAATGATTTTCAAGGTAAAAGTTGATTTTCATGACAAAAAATGATTTTCAAGGTAAAAGTTGATTTTCAAGACATTTTTTTTTTTTTAAAGAAAAAAATGATTTCCAAGGTAAAATTTGATTTACATGACCATCCATCCATCCATTTTCTACCGCTTATTCCCTTCGGGGTCGCGGGGGGCGCTGGAGCCTATCTCAGCTACAATCGGGCGGAAGGCGGGGTACACCCTGGACAAGTCGCCACCTCATCGCAGTAGCCCTAATATCAATATACAATTTTAGTACAATGATCTACAAATAATTGCATGAAAAAACAAGTCGCCACCTCATCGCAGGATTTTCATGACAAAAAATGATTTTCAAGGTAAAAGTTGATTTTCATGACAAAAAATGATTTTCAAGGTAAAAGTTGATTTTCAAGACACATTTTTTTTAAAGACGAGGAAAAAGCCGCATTCGGGTCTCATTGCGTTTATACTGAAGTCACATTTGAAGAGATCAAATTCCAGACTACATCCTGACGTGGTCTGACATTCCAGCATGGTGGATTTCACCAAACTCAATATGTCGCTCACTTGTTGTCCGCCATCCGTTTGGTGGGAACTCCCGACGAGGCTGAAAGGTGAAAGGTCAGCTGACCTGCAAAAGGCTCCCAGTTGGTGGTGGACATGAGAGATCCAGGGGACACACTTCCATTGTTGCTGCTGTGGGAAAGCAGAGGACCGACTCTCTCAGAGCAATTCCTGCTGACCTCTGACCTCAAGTGTGTCAGTGGGAGGTTCCAACTCTCAAAGTGGTGATGTCATATGTGCTCCTGGGACATCAATGTGAGGAGAACCTAGAAACACTCCTTGACTGCTTTCAAATGTTACAACTACTAAGTAAGATGAAATATGTCAAATAAGGCTGATATTTGCTTATTTTCTGTCTGGTAAGATCATTCTTCTCACTAAGCAGATTTTATGTTAGAGTGTTTTACTTGTTTTAAGTGTTTTGCCCCTAAATGATGTCAGTAAGATATTACAGCTTGTTGCTGAGATTTGATGAGCTATATTGAGTAAAACATGCTTGAAACTAGAATATCAACTGTTGTGTCATCAACACTCACAAGTAGAAAACTACTTTTTTAAAGTCATCATTTCTTATTTCAAGCATGAAAAAAAAAAAATCATGACTTTGACACAATTGTGTCTCATAATTAAAACAGATGACAGCCAAATGCTGTTTTATTTTCAATGAAACAATAGAAAACACATACTCATATAGTAGTACAGTTGGCACAGTACAGTAAACTGACAGTTATTATTTAAACATTTAACATTTCTAACAATTTTGAAAAGAAATAGTTCATGCACATTCAGATAAATTCTTCAAAATTACAATTAAAAAAAATTGACTGAAAGAGCACGCACTTGGCGCGATGATGTCATGTTATCCATGGAAAAATGCATTTTTAGACAATATGATTTGCCTGAGCGGCTAGGAGACCCCGAGAGTAACAAGCGCTTGCCTTGTTGCCTTTCCATTAAGAACAAAAAACTAGCTTTTAGTATAAGTTTGCTGCTTTCAAGAAATGTCATGCCAAGTGCATATCATTATGTCAAGATAATGGCACTAGCATTTACTTCATTTAAGAATATTTTTCAACATATTGAGCAAAAATGTCTCTTTTTATTTTCTACCAAGAAAAGTGCACTTGTTATTAGTGAGAATATACTTATTTTAAGCTATTTTTGGGGTTCATTGAAGTTAGCTCATTTGACTTGTTTTGGAAAGTCTTGACAAGCCAAATTTTCTTGTTCTATTGGCAGATAATTTTGCTTAGTTCAAGTAAAATAGCCCTCATTTTTGTATTTTTTTTTCTTGTTTTTGAACACTGACTTTTTGCAGTGTGGAAGTCCTTGATGGCAGCAGGTCTGCGCTCGACGAGGTCAGCACTTTCCCACATGATGACCCCCCCAATGTCACCCCCCACCCCCAGTGGTCCAGCTGCTCCCCTGAGATGTAACTATTGTCCCCCATGCAGCTCTCTGATTGGCTGACAGTGTGAGAAGGTGCACATTGATATGGAGATGTGGGACTATAAATAGGAGGGTGATGCCATAGTGGACTCACACATGTTGAAGGTTCCTCACCATGACACGGGACTCCACCACCAGTGTCTTCATCAGCTCCTCGCAGCTCACAAAGCCTCTGGTGGAGAAGTTGCGGCCAGAGCCCATCCACGGCAGCACCCAGCAGCTCAAGTCTCTGCTGGCTCCGGAGTTCCTCACCACTCCAAGATGGAGGAAGACCACTTCCTGGAGATGATGAGCCTTTGCCTCCTGGCGCACATGCACATGTGAGGAGAAGCTGAGAGAGGAGGACTCCCTCTCCTCTGACCTCTCCAGTCACAGAGGAGGAGAGCTGGGCCCACAGCGCCCCCTGGAGGCCCTGGTAGACACAGACAGTCTGGAGGCCCTGGTAGACACAGACAGCCTGAGAGGACCACGTCGGTCGAAGACGGCCGCACTCCGTCCATTTTTCCTACCGCTTGTCCCTTTCGGGGGTGGCTGGAGCCTATCACAGCTGCACTCATTCCTTCTACGTTCTTCTTCTGTTTGGACACAAGTGATGTTTGCATGTCTTGCTAGTGATGATGCTCAAATATGTTCATCATGCATGAAGTACATCTGATTGCATGTGCAATCTTTGGCTTTTTCAACATTTTTCATGGAAATGCTAACAAATTATGTTAATTTCGAATATTGTTGATCATATTGATCGCGGATGACGTCATTTGGAAAGAACATCAATAATATTATGTTGTCATACATGTTGTGTGGACACTGATTGATGATGCAATCGTTTATTCATCTTTTCATGTCTTTTTATATAAAAATGGTGATTATTGATCATATTGATCACATTGATTTATGTCACTGATGACATTCGGAAAGAACATCAATAATATGTTGTCATACATGTTGTATGGACACTCTGATTGATGATGCAATCATTTATTCATCTCTTAGCACCTTTTTATGTATTTGTATGCAAAAATGGTGATCAGTGTTACTTCCTGCTGTTATTGATCATATTGATCCAAAAGTGGCATCAGGTTGACATTTGAAAGACAGAAGAAGTATTTAGTCATGCACGTTGCACGAGCGACACGTGATTGCATCATCAGCGATGACGTCATCGCCTGTTTAAATAATCCCATGGCATTTGTCCTCTTTCTTCTTCTGTTTGGACAGAAGTTATATGTTTATTTCTTATTAGTGATGATGCTCAAATATGTTCATCATGCATGAAATACGTCTGATTGCGTTTGCAGTCTTTTTCTCTTTCAACAAATGATGTTAATATCTGATATTATTGATCACGTTGATCACGGATGTCGTCATTAGGAAAGAACATCAATAATATTATCTTGTCATACATGTTGTATGAACACTCTGATTGATGATGCAATCATTTATTCATCTTTTCATGTCTTTTTATATAAAAATGGTGATCAGTGTTACTTCCTGCTGTTATTGATCATATTGATCCAAAGTGTTGGTCTTGTTGAAGTCACATCTTCTTCTGTTAAATGTCTTCCTTATTGGAAATGCATGTTGCTTGAATCACATTTTGATTGCAATTATATTGGTAACAAACTGCAATGGTATTGATCGTATTGATCGACAGTCTTCGACATGAGAAAGTTGAATGTAACTTTTAATTTTGCTGACTTTTCCAGCAGACATAATGTCATGCACGCTTTTTTTTAATTTGTCAAGCATTTATTTTAAATGGTTGCCAATCATGTGGGATATTGTTGACCAAGCACAAGATGAAAAAAGGTAAATAGGAGAAGCTCGTCATGCATGTTGCATGAACACACTGATTGTCTTTGCAATTTTATACATTATTTGATATTTAAATGTGAAATAATTGTGTTCATCATGATGTCATTGATCAAATTGATCCCAATTGTCCACTGAGTGGACTTCATTAAATGTGTCAAAACAAAAGCAATTGAGTGGTTGTGAGCAGCTTTCAGCTTGTTTATTTCAAACTGCCGTCTTTGTTTTGGGTCTTTGAACGCATCGTCTTCCTATTTTGTGTCTCTTATAAAGACAAAAGTGTGTTTCCAGCTGCTTGTGTGATGCATCATCACTTCCAGTCAATAAAGAAAAACATATTTGACACGTAAACGCTTTGTGTTGTCGTCTTCTTATCCAATCTAATACACTTTATTTATGTAGCACATTTAAACAACACAAATGTTTCCAAAGTGCTGCACAACAATATTCAAAACAATATTAAAAACAACAATCAAATATTATCCTTAGCTCCACCAATGACTGAATAAAAACAAAATATAAATAAATATAAAACCAATATAAAAATAAATATGATTTTAAAAAAATTTAAAGGGTGAAACCAATTAAAACAATAAATAGAAATCAAAATGTATAAACAAAATAAAAAAATAAAACATTTTAAAAAAAATAAATAAAATAAAATAAATAAAATAAATAAAATAAATAAAATAAATAAAATAAAATACAAAAATTTAAAAAAATATTGTACAGCCCTCTTAGAGGGCTAGTTTAACTTTAGTCCGTTATTCTTCTTCTTTTTGAACCAGGTCTTCATGGTGTTATTCGTGAAATATGTCCTGGTAAATACAATGGCCTCAACACATAAAACGGTATTAATATAATTATATTATACCTTTAGAATAGGCCAGACAAACATGGACCACAAAGGCAGACCTGGGGCCGTACTTATCAAGCTTCTTAGAGTGCCATTTTACACTTAAGTCCTGAGAATTTGCGAAATTTAGTCCTACTCTCAAACTTAAGAATAAAAGCTTTTTATCAACGTTCTTAAGTCTAAGAATCACTCCTACTCTCCACGATATTTAAGAGACCTTCAGAGGTGTCTTAAGTGGTTAGGAGTTGCCAGCAGGGGATGGCACTGAGGCGAGAGAGACGTGCGCCAACGTTCAGGGAACGGAACAATGTTGTTGTTTTTTTTGATGACGAGCAGCTGATCAAACGGTATCGTTTAGACAGAGCGGATATTATTTTTGTCACAGATTTAATACTTTTCGCTTCCTTGTTGATTTCTGCATGTGTCTGCAGTGGGCTAGTATATATAGAGCCACCCACACCAGTTTCAAATTAGTTGCCTAATTATTGAATTGGAAAGAAAATGTTATGACAGTAGCGTATGTGTGTGGCCGTGAGGTGAGTGACGTCAGTGAGTGTGTGGGCGAGAGAAGAGAGGGAGCGGTAGCGTGAGTGCCGGCGGGGAATAGTTTGTTTTGTATTATTTTGTAGTTTATTGTCAAAATATACACTCCCATTGTCCACTTAAATATTTCCAAGATATTTCTTTATTCTTAGACAACGGATTCCCTTCCGTGATTGGTCATTTCTATGGACACAGAAATGACGTCACCTAAAATTGCGTTTACGGCACATAGTAATGTCGTAATTCAGCTCTGAGTGTGACACTTAAGATTCAGTCCTACACTTCGCTGAAAGTGTGAGTAAGACGCTTGATAACTAACTTTTAAGTGCAGCTTTCAGCGAAGAATTTATTTACTCTTAAGTCAACTCTTAGCAGACTTCTTAGGAGTAATTCTAAGAAGCTTGATAAGTACGGCCCCTGGTATTTATATTGTTTCTGTATTGGTTTTCTATGAATTTATTCTTTGTTTTTATTCAGTCATTGGTGTAGCATAATATTGTTTTTAATATTGTTTTTAATATCGTTTTTAATATCGTTTTTAATATTGTTTTTAACATGGCTGTGCAGCACTTTGGAAACATTCTTGTTGTGTAAATGTGCTATATAAATAAAGTGGATCGGATTGGATTGGTAAATACAATGGCCTCAACACATAAAACTGTATTAATATAATTATATTATACATTTAGAATAGACCAGACAAACATGGACAACCAAGGAAAACCTAATCTTTACCGGTAAAACTTGTTATCGCCACATAAGAGTCGTCACTTGAATTGGTAGTGGTGCTTATTCGTACTATAGACGGGGCCGGGGGCCCCACTCAAATATTAACACTGAATTAGTCATCTTACTCTTGATTTTAATCGTATTCAATAATTATATCTAACCCACTTTTTTTTACAACCTTATCAATTGGTATGAAACCATTATTATCTATTTAACCCTGTAAGACCCCTCGTGGTAAAATTACAACGTTACCTTTAACCATCCTAAAAAACAATCTGTTATATATTTCAAAACATTTTTACCACATTTATATAGTCAATGGGTCCTATTGTTCAGTCTCACAAGGCAATTGGATTGTACATTTGTTTATAAGTCACGCCTTCTTGGCCATGAACTCACACAACCTCTCAAGGTTTCCTTTGAACAACATCTATTTGTTTCATTGGACTAGGTTCGTCAGATTCAAGTAATTAAAATGTCTTTTTTTTCTTCTTTTTTTTTGTTATTACAATGTCTAGAGAATGTACATATGTAGTTATTGTGGAACAGATGCATTAAATTTCATTTAGAGCTTGTTATATAATTGTTGGAATTATACAACACAGGGTGAATGTGGTATTGCATCATGCCTTAATAGCAGTTCCGCCAACCCTTTTAAGTTAAGGTTTGGTAGTTACCATGAGCGGTGATTGCGTCATGCCTTAATAGCAGTTCAGCCAACCCTTTTAATTTAAGGTTTGGTAGTTAACATGAGCGGTGATTGCGTCATGCCTTAATGGCAGTTCAGCCAACCCTTTTAAGTTACGGTTTGGTAGTTAACATGGGAGGCAATTGTATCATAACTTAATAGCAGTTCAGCCAACCCTTTTAAGTTACGGTTTGGTAGTTAACATGAGCAGCAATTGCATCGTGCCTTAATAGCAGTTGAGCCAACCCTTTTAAGTTAAGTATTGGTAGTTTACATGGGAGGCAATTGCATCATGCCTTAATGGCAGTTCAGCCAACCCTTTTAAGTCACGGTTTGGTAGTTAACATGAGCGGCGATTGCATCATGCCTTAATAGCAGTTCAGCCAACCCTTTTAAGTTAAGGTTCGGTAGTTACCATGAGCGGCGATTGCATCATGCCTTAATGGCAGTTCAGCCAACCCTTTTAAGTTAAGGTTTGGTAGTTAACATGGGCGGCGATTGCATCATGCCTTAATAGCAGTTCAGCCAATCCTTTTAAGTTGCGGTTTGGTAGTTAACATGGGCGGCGATTGCGTCATGCCTTAATAGCAGTTCAGCCAACCCTTTTAAGTTATGGTTTTGTAGTTAACATGAGCGGCGATTGCGTCATGCCTTAATAGCTGTTCAGCCAACCCTTTTAAGTTACGGTTTGGTAGTTAACATGAGTGGCGATTGCATCATGCCTTAATAGCAGTTCAGCCAACCCTTTTAAGTTACGGTTTGGTAGTTAACATGGGCGGCGATTGCGTCATGCCTTAATAGCAGTTCAGCCAACCCTTTTAAGTCACGGTTTGGTAGTTAACATGAGCGGCGATTGCGTCATGCCTTAATAGCAGTTCAGCCAACCCTTTTAAGTCACGGTTTGGTAGTTAACATGAGCGGCGATTGCATCATGCCTTAATAGCTGTTCAGCCAACCCTTTTAAGTTAAGGTATGCTAGTTAACATGAGCGGCGGCTAAAACAAATGCTACTTAGTGATTGTTCAACCTGCACACGTGACTATTTAGTGTACCGCTGCATGATGGGACGTGTGAAACCTCATGTGGCGTTATGGCCTTCAAAATAAAAGCATGGAGGCGGTGTCAAAGAGGGTGTCTATAATGTGCTGCATAATGAGAAGACACACTTCTATTGTTGCTGCGGTGGGAAAACAGATTATAATCTCTCTCAGAGCCCTATGGGACAACAGCTGCTGACCTCTGACCTCAAGAGAGACCTCATTTTCTTACCCTTTTAGACGTCTTTGTCATTTATTCTCTAACATGTGGAGGCAAAATCACATTTTATTTTATTATTACAAGCTCTAAACAGCAGATGTTGTGTTCAAGTGTTTACCAAGTAAAACAAATTACAGTGTTGCATTCAAATGTCTATTAAGTGCATCAAAAGTAAGGATGGTGTGTTCAAGTGTTTAGCAAGTAAAATAATGACGAGAGTGTTGCGTTCAAATGTCTACTAAGTACATCAATAGTAAGGATGG
Source organism: Entelurus aequoreus (assembly GCF_033978785.1). Lineage (NCBI taxonomy): Eukaryota > Metazoa > Chordata > Actinopteri > Syngnathiformes > Syngnathidae > Entelurus > Entelurus aequoreus. Next base: position 38,175,940 of record NC_084756.1, on the reverse strand, counting down.
TGTGTTCAAGTGTTTAGCAAGTAAAATAATAGTGTTGCATTCAAATGTCTACTAAGTGCATGAAAAGTAAGAATGTTGTGTTCAAGTGTTTACCAAGTAAAACATTAACGAGATTGTTGCGTTCAAATGTCTATTAAGTACATCAATAGTAAAAATGTTGCGTTCAAGTGTTTAGCAAGTAAAACATAAACGAGAGCGTTGCATTCAAATGTCTACTAAGTACATCAATAGTAAGAATGTTGTGTTCAAGTGTTTACCAAGTAAAATAATAGTGGGAGTGTTGCGTTCAAATGTCTATTAAGTACATCAATAGTAAGGATGGTGTGTTCAAGTGTTTACCAAGTAAAATAATAGTGGGAGTGTTGCGTTCAAATGTCTACTAAGTACATCAAAAGTAAGAATGTTGTGTTCAAGTGTTTACCAAGTAAAATAATAGTGGGAGTGTTGCGTTCAAATGTCTATTAAGTACATCAATAGTAAGGATGGTGTGTTCAAGTGTTTACCAAATAAAATAATAGTGTTGCATTCAAATGTCTACTAAGTACATTAAAAGTAAGAATGTTGTGTTCAAGTGTTTAGCAAGTAAAATAATAGTGTTGCATTCAAATGTCTACTAAGTACATTAAAAGTAAGAATGTTGTGTTCAAGTGTTTACCAAGTAAAATAATAGAGTGTTGCATTCAAATGTCTACTAAGTGCATTAAAAGTAAGAATGTTGTGTTCAAGTGTTTAGCAAGTAAAATAATTTTGAGAGTGTTGCATTCAAATGTCGACTAAGTACATCAATAGTAAGAATGTTGTGTTCAAGTGTTTACCAAGTAAAATAATTTTGAGAGTGTTGCATTCAAATGTCGACTAAGTACATCAATAGTAAGAATGTTGTGTTCAAGTGTTTACCAAGTAAAACATAAACAGGAGTGTTGTGTTCAAATGTCTGCTAAGTGCATCAATAGTAAGAATGGTGTGTTCAAGTGTTTACCAAGTAAAACATAAACAGGAGTGTTGTGTTCAAATGTCTACTAAGTGCATAAATAGTAAGAATGGTGTGTTCAAGTGTTTACCAAGTAAAACATAAACAGGAGTGTTGTGTTCAAATGTCTGCTAAGTGCATCAATAGTAAGAATGGTGTGTTCAAGTGTTTACCAAGTAAAACAAACAGGAGTGTTGTGTTCAAATGTCTGCTAAGTGCATCAATAGTAAGAATGGTGTGTTCAAGTGTTTACCAAGTAAAACATAAACAGGAGTGTTGTGTTCAAATGTCTACTAAGTGCATCAATAGTAAGAATGGTGTGTTCAAGTGTTTACCAAGTAAAACATAAACAGGAGTGTTGTGTTCAAATGTCTGCTAAGTGCATCAATAGTAAGAATGGTGTGTTCAAGTGTTTACCAAGTAAAACATAAACAGGAGTGTTGTGTTCAAATGTCTGCTAAGTACATCAATAGTAATAATGGTGTGTTCAAGTGTTTACCAAGTAAAACATAAACAGGAGTGTTGTGTTCAAATGTCTGCTAAGTGCATCAATAGTAAGAATGGTGTGTTCAAGTGTTTATCAAGTAAAACAAACAGGAGTGTTGTGTTCAAATGTCTACTAAGTGCATCAATAGTAAGAATGGTGTGTTCAAGTGTTTACCAAGTAAAACATAAACAGGAGTGTTGTGTTCAAATGTCTGCTAAGTACATCAATAGTAAGAATAGTGTGTTCAAGTGTTTACCAAGTAAAATAATAGTGTTGCATTCAAATGTCTACTAAGTACATTAAAATTAAGAATGTTGTGTTCAAGTGTTTACCAAGTAAAATAATAGTGTTGCATTCAAATGTCTACTAAGTACATTAAAATTAAGAATGTTGTGTTCAAGTGTTTACCAAGTAAAATAATAGTGTTGCATTCAAATGTCTACTAAGTGCATTAAAAGTAAGAATGTTGTGTTCAAGTGTTTACCAAGTAAAATAATAGAGTGTTGCATTCAAATGTCTACTAAGTACATTAAAAGTAAGAATGTTGTGTTCAAGTGTTTAGCAAGTAAAATAATAGAGTGTTGCATTCAAATGTCTACTAAGTACATTAAAAGTAAGAATGTTGTGTTCAAGTGTTTAGCAAGTAAAATAATAGAGTGTGTAACAAACGCACCCAAGTTCCCCGGGTGTCTTTGCCACTACGCAATTAAGGAGTCACGGGTGGGACCTGATATTCAGCTGGGAATGATTAATATATTAAGTAAACACAAGACATGTATAATTATTAGCCACAAGACGATCAGGCTTATATTTAATATGCCACAAATGAATCCCGCATAACAAACAACTCCCCCCCGCCAATTTAAATCCAACACCCACACAAAAAAACTCAATCCCACAGCCCAAAGTTCATACAACACATATATTTCCCCAAAGTCACGTACGTGACATGCACGTACGGGCAAGCGATGAAATGTTTGCAAGCCGCAGCAGTGTACTCACGTACGGTACCGAGACTGCGCATCCAACTCAAAGTCCTCCTGGAAAGAGTCTCTGTTCTCCCGGTTCTCCACAGGCCAATGGAAAGCACACCAAAAATGTCAAAAAGGAGGATTATTCCAAGAAGTGGCTCCGTGGCAAAAAACACTGCGTCTGACAGGTGCTCCAGGTGGTTAGTGACGTCACTTTCCGCTTCCGCCCGGTCTGATAGAACCGGATGCCTTTTATATCCCCACATATTATTTACGTACATATTTAATATTAACATGATTATTAAATACGCTTGTAACAGTTTATAATAAGTAAATGGATGACATAATAAGTATATGTATATATTTATTTTCCCAGCTGAGCACAAGTTAACTGTGACTGGCAATTTATTATATATATATATATATATATATATATATATATATATATATATATATATATATATATATATATATATATATATATATATATATATATATATATATATATATATATATATATATAACGATGGACCCCTATGGCCATTACAAGTGTTGCGTTCAAATGTCTACTAAGTACATCAATAGTAAGAATGTTGTGTTCAAGTGTTTACCAAGTAAAATAATAGAGTGTTGCATTCAAATGTCTACTAAGTGCATTAAAAGTAAGAATGTTGTGTTCAAGTGTTTACCAAGTAAAATAATAGTGGGAGTGTTGCGTTCAAATGTCTATTAAGTACATCAATTGTAAGGATGGTGTGTTCAAGTGTTTACCAAGTAAAATAATAGAGTGTTGCATTCAAATGTCTACTAAGTGCATCAAAAGTAAGAATGTTGTGTTCAAGTGTTTACCAAGTAAAATAATAGTGTTGCATTCAAATGTCTACTAAGTGCATTAAAAGTAAGAATGTTGTGTTCAAGTGTTTACCAAGTAAAATAATAGAGTGTTCCATTCAAATGTCTACTAAGTGCATTAAAAGTAAGAATGGTGTGTTCAATTGTTTACCAAGTAAAATAATAGTGTTGCATTCAAATGTCTACTAAGTACATTAAAAGTAAGAATGTTGTGTTCAAGTGTTCACCAAGTAAAATAATAGTGTTGCATTCAAATGTCTACAAAGTGCATTAAAAGTAAGAATGTTGTGTTCAAGTGTTTACCAAGTAAAATAATAGAGTGTTGCATTCAAATGTCGACTAAGTGCATTAAAAGTAAGAATGGTGTGTTCAAGTGTTTACCAAGTAAAATAATAGAGTGTTCCATTCAAATGTCTACTAAGTGCATTAAAAGTAAGAATGGTGTGTTCAATTGTTTACCAAGTAAAATAATAGTGTTGCATTCAAATGTCTACTAAGTACATTAAAAGTAAGAATGTTGTGTTCAAGTGTTTACCAAGTAAAATAATAGAGTGTTGCATTCAAATGTCTACTAAGTGCATTAAAAGTAAGAATGTTGTGTTCAAGTGTTTAGCAGGTAAAATAATAGAGTGTTGCATTCAAATGTCTACTAAGTACATTAAAAGTAAGAATGTTGTGTTCAAGTGTTTACCAAGTAAAATAATAGAGTGTTGCATTCAAATGTCTACTAAGTACATTAAAAGTAAGAATGCTGTGTTCAAGTGTTTAGCAAGTAAAACATAAACGAAAGTGTTGCATTCAAATGTCGACTAAGTACATCAATAGTAAGAATGTTGTTTTCAAGTGTTTACCAAGTAAAACATAAACAGGAGTGTTGTGTTCAAATGTCTACTAAGTACATCAATAGTAAGAATGTTGTGTTCAAGTGTTCACCAAGTAAAATAATAGTGTTGCATTCAAATGTCTACAAAGTGCATTAAAAGTAAGAATGTTGTGTTCAAGTGTTTACCAAGTAAAACATAATCAGGAGTGTTGCGTTCAAATGTCTACTAAGTACATCAATAGTAAGAATGTTGTGTTCAAGTGTTTACCAAGTAAAATAATAGTGTTGCATTCAAATGTCTACTAAGTGCATTAAAAGTAAGAATGTTGTGTTCAAGTGTTTACCAAGCAAAATAATAGTGTTGCATTCAAATGTCTACAAAGTGCATTAAAAGTAAGAATGTTGTGTTCAAGTGTTTACCAAGTAAAACATAATCAGGAGTGTTGCGTTCAAATGTCTACTAAGTACATCAATAGTAAGAATGTTGTGTTCAAGTGTTTACCAAGTAAAATAATAGTGTTGCATTCAAATGTCTACTAAGTGCATTAAAAGTAAGAATGTTGTGTTCAAGTGTTTACTAAGTAAAACATAAACAGGAGTGTTGCGTTCAAATGTCTATTAAGTACATCAATAGTAAGGATGGTGTGTTCAAGTGTTTACCAAATAAAATAATAGAGTGTTGCATTCAAATGTCTACTAAGTGCATTAAAAGTGAGAATGTTGTGTTCAAGTGTTTACCAAGTAAAATATAAACAGGAGTGTTGCGTTCAAATGTCTATTAAGTACATCAATAGTAAGAATGTTGTGTTCAAGTGTTTACCAAGTAAAATAATAGAGTGTTGCATTCAAATGTCTACTAAGTACATCAATAGTAAGAATGTTGTGTTCAAGTGTTTAGCAAGTAAAATAATAGTGTTGCATTCAAATGTCTACTAAGTGCATTAAAAGTAAGAATGTTGTGTTCAAGTGTTTACCAAGTAAAATAATAGAGTGTTGCATTCAAATGTCTACTAAGTACATCAATAGTAAGAATGTTGTGTTCAAGTGTTTAGCAAGTAAAATAATAGAGTGTTGCATTCAAATGTCTACTAAGTGCATTAAAAGTAAGAATGTTGTGTTCAAGTGTTTACCAAGTAAAACATAAACGAAAGTGTTGCATTCAAATGTCTACTAAGTGCATTAAAAGTAAGAATGTTGTGTTCAAGTGTTTACCAAGTAAAACATAAACGAAAGTGTTGCATTCAAATGTCTACTAAGTACATCAATAGTAAGAATGTTGTGTTCAAGTGTTTACCAAGTAAAACATAAACGAAAGTGTTGCATTCAAATGTCTACTAAGTACATCAATAGTAAGAATGTTGTGTTCAAGTGTTTACCAAGTAAAATAATAGTGTTGCATTCAAATGTCTACTAAGTACATCAATAGTAAGAATGTTGTGTTCAAGTGTTTACCAAGTAAAAACATAAACGAGAGTGTTGCATTCAAATGTCTATTAAGTGCATTAGTGCAGTGTGTTGCGTTCGAGGCCACAGTGTGGGAAAGTAGAGTGACTCCTCCTCCTCCTCCAAGGGATCCGGCACACTTCATGAGAAAGCTGTCCTGACCTTTGACCCCCATGTGGCTCACCTCACCTCAAGTCGGGAAGTTCGGGCGTGACAAAGAGCGTCACAAAGCCAAAGGCGTGCTGGAAGAACATTCCCATGACGTGGTGTGGGATTGTCCACGGCCACTCTGAGCGTGTCTAAAGAGGCGGCCCTCCTCCCCTCCAGATGGTCCGTTTCCATGGCAACGGGGAGTCCAGGAGCCAGCTGGTACTCCTCCTCTGACCTCTCCAGCCACCGGGGAGGAGAGCTCGGCCCACAGCGCCCCCTGGAGGCCCTGGTGGACAGAAAATAACATCACTTAATATTGGAAATGATCTTCATCTGACTGCATTAGCAATACTTCACCTTTTTATTGATCACATTGATTGATTTTTCTGCTGGATGTCCTATAAAAAATATGATCTTGTCACACGTGTTTCATGAAGTGTCTGATTGCTTTGGCAAGCATTTATTAAGTGCGAACATTTTATATATTTTGTATTTCACATGAAAATAATGTTATTTTTTAGCTGATATCTGCACAATTGAAGTTGTGTTTTGGACAGTTTCCACTAATGTAGTAACAAAGTCATTTTGATAGTAGGCTAATATAGACACTTACATCATGTGTTGTCTTCATTATAACACTTATATAAGACTTTTAAAGTAATTTTGATAGTAGGCTAATATAGACACTTACATCATGTGTTGTCTTCATTATAACACTTATATAAGACTTTTAAAGTCATTTTGATAGTAGGCTAATATAGACACTTACATCATGTGTTGTCTTCATTATAACACTTATATAAGACTTTTAATGTCATTTTGATAGTAGGCTAATATAGACACTTACATCATGTGTTGTCTTCATTATAACACTTATATAAGACTTTTAAAGTAATTTTGATAGTAGGCTAATATAGACACTTACATCATGTGTTGTCTTCATTATAACACTTATATAAGACTTTTAAAGTCATTTTGATAGTAGGCTAATATAGACACTTACATCATGTGTTGCCTTCATTATAACACTTATATAAGACTTTTAAAGTCATTTTGATAGTAGGCTAATATAGACACTTACATCATGTGTTGCCTTCATTATAACACTTATATAAGACTTTTAAAGTCATTTTGATAGTAGGCTAATATAGACACTTTCATCATGTGTTGCCTTCATTATAACACTTATATAAGACTTTTAAAGTCATTTTGATAGTAGGCTAATATAGACACTTACATCATGTGTTGCCTTCATTATAACACTTATATAAGACTTTTAAAGTCATTTTGATAGTAGGCTAATATAGACACTTTCATCATGTGTTGCCTTCATTATAACACTTATATAAGACTTTTAAAGTCATTTTGATAGTAGGCTAATATAAAATAGGTGATGTTGAATAACCAAAAAAAGCAGGTGTGTATTCAGTTCTGTCAGCTGGGTTATTATTTGGGGTTTTTCAAGTTGTGACATCTTTTTGAAAGATTTAGTGCGTCATACAAACATAATCCCAATATTCTGCCTTTTTAGAACCAGAAGGAACCACTTTTTTGTAATATTTACCACCTCAGTCCTTGTTGTAAAATCTAACAGTTATGGGAAATCCGGGAATTTTTGGGGGGAATTATTGAAGTAGAGCACACAATTCCTGAACAGGCTGAATATTTTGTGTAGTGTGTGTGTGTGTGTGTGTGTGTGTGTGTGTGTGTGTGTGTGTGTGTGTGTGTGTGTGTGTGTGACTATCATTGGTACTTTGACTTGAAACCAAGGGTTGATCAATCCCAGCAGTACCTCTAAAAGGCCACTAGAGGGCAGTAATGCACTGCAAAAACCTTTCCTGTTTCCTTTTGTCTTCAACAAAAAGCCCGTTTGGGAAATGTGTTTTGAACCTAGAACTCTCATTTCCCTCTGTGTAGTGTCAGTAAACTAGAAAGCTGCTTTAGTCAGTCAGGTTTTAATAATACAAAAACTATTTAAAAAAAAAAAAAAAGCAAAACATAAAAATGACTTAAGTTAAAATCTATCAGAAAGAAACAGGTTTAAAGCTCCTAACAATAATCAATAATCAGAGATTGATGATTCGAAGTCATTTAGTGGTCGGGTGTTGAGAGTTACTGTAACGCCGTTACTTTCGGCGGTAACTAGTAATCTAACGTGTTATTTTTTATATTCAGTAACTCGGTTACCGTTACTACATGATGCGTTACTGCGTTATTTCACGTTATTTTTTATGTAGTATCGAGAAGATCTGAGTGTGTTTTATTGGAGAGCTGCGGAAGAGGCGACAAGGAAGAGGCGCTGTGTGTGTGTGTGTGTGTGTGTGTGTGTGTGTGTGTGTGTGTGTGTGTGTGTGTGTGTGTGTGTGTGTGTGTGTGTGTGTGTGTGTGTGTGTGTGTGTGTGTGTGTGTGTGAGAGAGGGAGGAGGCGTGTCTGTGTTTACTAACAAGACATGGCGAAGCCGAGTTTCTTAACATGGAGATATTCTCACTACTTTTCTTTTGTCGACCACAAAGAAAAGAACATTTTAGTTACATGTAAGTTGTGTCTTGGATCAGAGATCCTATCCTGGCAATTCAAATCTGCCGAAACAGCTACAAAAGCAACATGCTTCGACGAAGCCAGTAAAGAGAGACACACTTCACCTCCTAAACAACAGCGGCTGGATTTCAACGTCAATTCTCTTATATACTCTTTCATTCTAGACTTCTAGAGTGTTTGATTATCACATCACTCTAACTGTATAGACTATAACATTCACAAACATAAAGAGGGATGCTAGTGGGCCAGGGCAATCTTTCCTTATCTCTAAACTAAAACTGGGGAAACGTGTAGAGTGTTCAGACATGATTTTATTTCACAATTCCTTGAGAGAGAAAAAACGCCTGGTTAGGCTTTGTGTGTGTGGTGTGTGCCTTCCTTGCTTTACAGCTATGTTGTTGTTATGCTGTTTGTTACTTATGTATGTTATGTTGCAGCTGCCGGGTCCCTTGCGGAGGTCAGGGTATGGCTCCAGGTTGTCTTCCAACAGGGGTCGCCTCTAACCCAAGACTCTTGAAAGTCTCCACGTTGTGGAACAGCAGAATGTTCTCCAGGGTTCCTCGCTTGGAACACAACAAGCATGCTCTGCCCCGTGTGTGTGTGTGTGGGAGGGGGCGTGTCTGTGTTTACTAACAAGACTTGGCGAAGCCCAAAGCCGAGGTTCTTAACATGGAGATATTCTCACTACTTTTCTTTTGTCGACCACAAAGAAAAGAACATTTTAGTTACATGTAAGTTGTGTCTTGGATCAAAGATCCTATCCTAGCAATTCAAATCTGCCGAAACAGCTACAAAAGCAACATGCTTCGACGAAGCCAGTAAAGAGAGACACACTTCACCTCCTAAGCAACAGCGGCTGGATTTTAACGTCAATTCTCTTATATACTCTTTCATTCTAGACTTCTAGAGTGTTTGATTATCACATCACTCTAACTGTATAGACTATAAAATTCACAAACATAAAGAGGGATGCTAGTGGGCCAGGCCAATCTTTCCGTATCTTTAAACTAAAACTGGGGAAACATGTAGAGTGTTCCGGGCTTCAGACATGATTTTATTTCACAATTCCTTGAGAGAGAAAAACCGCCTGGTTAGGCTTTGTGTGTGCGGTGTGTGCCTTCCTTGCTTTACAGCTACGTTGTTGTTATGCTGTTTGTTACTTATGTATGTTATGTTGCAGCTGCCGGGTCCCTTGCGGAGGTCAGGGTATGGCTCCAGGTTGTCTTCCAACAGGGGTCGCCTCTAACCCAAGGATCTTGAAAGTCTCCACGTTGTGGAACAGCAGAATGTTCTCCCGGGTTCCTCG